>NW_014577188.1:497194-501831 GCF_000485595.1 Priapulus caudatus | reverse complement strand
TCTTGATGTTCATTGCCCACATTGCCAACTCTTGATGTTCATTGCCCACATGACAGTGAGACTATATAAAGACGATCATGAGATGCTTGCGTGATGTTGTGTCGCGTTGCTTACAGACGTGTCGCTGCCCTAGCAGCGATAGCTGCCATGCTGTGACAGGAAGCTGCATATGTGATCCGGGATTCACTGGAGACAGATGCAACGAGAGTGAGTGGTGACCGCGTCCCTGTACACACACTGATGTTGAGTCACACAGCTCGCAAAACCACGCACGCGCACACGCACACGCACACGCACACGCACACCGGCACGCACACGTACACACACACACACACACGTCCGTCTGTTGACGTCACACATGCACACGTGCACACACCAACCCAGAACAACGTTCACCGCAGTCAAAAGCACACCCTGGCAACTCACTTAATCTAGTTTTCAATCTTAACTGAGCACAAACTTCTGGTCTTCATTCGTTTCGGAATATTTTTCGTGTATTTGTATGTTTCCTGTATTTTCATTCATTGCGTGCAGTAATTTCATCCATAACATCTTTCTATGAACCCGAATCGCGGTCTATTAAGCGAAGCCATTTCTGTCATCATCCCTTCATTCGTGTCTTCGGGTTTCGTCAGCATTCGCTCATCGTCGTTATAACCCCGCCTCCTCCTCTTCGCCACTCTGCAGCGTGCCCGCAGGGAACGTTCGGTCTGATGTGTGCTGCCATCTGTGGGTGTAGGAACGGCGCGCACTGCCATTTCGTGACTGGACGCTGCACCTGCAGGCCGGGTTGGATCGGCCGGCGATGCGATATCGGTGAGTTGAAACACGACTTGAAACGTGTTGAGTTGCGTCTCGTTTCGAGTAGCGAATCTGTAGTTTGCGAACTGCTGAACTTCCGCTTGTAGTTCCGTATCGCGTCCGATAACGTGTCTCTTACATTTATGATTGCTAAATAGAGATGAGGTCATGACAGCTTGCCCTGCTCGTAACCTCGTAACTTCGCGAAGAACAATCTCTAGCTGTGGTCCAAGAAACTGTAACGAAGAAGTAGAGCGACATCTAACAAACTTGTCATAGCAACTCTAATTGTTAGGGAATAAGTCGTATGAACTACCCTAGCGCCCGATGCAGAGTGGCAATGCATCAACAGGGGAGTAGGTCTCAGGAATACCACAATCTGCTAAACAAATCCCAGGGGGCCATAGCCTTTTACGGGGGCAGGGGCAAGGTGCAGGCAGCTTCCCTATACTTTAGGAAACAATAAAATAATAGCGTAATAAATCTGAATAGCCTTGAAATAATTGCCTCTATTCATGCAGTCATCCGTTAAAACCTCGTCCTACACCCATCCCCCTCCCCATACACATTGACTTGGAGATGCGCCCCCCTCCCCCATCTTTACTCGGTCGACTCGTGAGATTTTACCACCCCTCAGGAATTTTCCTGTTTCTCATGTTGGCTGGAAGTTGTGTCCGTTTCTCATCATTACTCATGCAGTTGAGTATGCCCTCCCCTCAGGAGTCTGCTCTGGCTACAGCCCTGATTAACTTGCACTTACTCGTTTTGCTTTCAGCGTGTCCTGAGGGAACGTTTGGTACCGACTGCAGTGAGGTCTGCCGCTGCATGGGAAACTCTATCTGCCAGCCGGAGCTGGGCTGCGTCTGCCCGAGTGGTTACAACGGCGACGACTGCTACAACGGTACGTGTCAACGTCACTCGTTATTTCTTCGTATGACTCGTTGCTATGAATGCAGGGCCGTAGATAGCCGGGGTTGTGTGGGGGGGGGCACAGAGGCAGTTGCCCCCCCAGAAAAAAGTAGATATACAATACATGGGCAAAGGTGGTCACCTTCCCAGAACACACTATGTGCATGGCTTTAACCCCCCCCCCCCAGGAAAAATGGGTTAGCTACACTTCTGGAATGCAAACACGAGACTCACCTGAGTGTCGCTCTTGCACACGTGAGGCGTCACCGACTTTTGACATCCATCCCCTAGCGAGTCATTAGAGACCCGCTCTGCACACGCTTCCCGTTTCTTACTCTTCCCCGGTTTTGTCTACTTCTTCAGGACTACGGGACCCTGTTCCTACCTGTGACACACACTGTGACACAGTGCCGTTGTTTGTTACGGCAAACACAGCCATTGTCTACTGTGGGCTTGCCTTTCCGAGTGTAAAGACCCCGAATTTCGAACCAACGTAGAACCCCTGAATTTAGAGAACGGTGGAATTGACATTTCCGTCTGCGTGAGGTAACCAATAGCGATCATCGATCTGCATGTGTTTCAGAGATTGGCGGACAAGAATCTGCACGTGTGGCGTCATCGACAGAGCGCTCATCCGGCCAGGGGGCGCTGATCGGCGGTATTATAGCGCTAGTAATAGTGCTGCTCATCATTCTGCTGATACTGATCTACTACCGGCGCCGTGTACGCCGACTGAAGCGCGTGCTGCCACCTGTCATGTATGTTGTGTACCATTTCTTGGTCGATCTTTGTCAGTATGACATTCTCCCTGGCCTTAAATCACGTTTGTATCTTTATTTTCACATTGTCTTGATGAATGTTTTAATATATCGCGCAGTATGTAATATTATATAGATATTGTTTTAGCGGATGAAGTATTACAGCAAATACAGCAGATTTACTGTCAAAACTGTATCGCCACCAAATAATTGAAATTAATCTCGAAATGTAATTATTAATTAAAATTATTTTATGAGAAAACCCTTCGATATATGATAGCTAGTTGTAGTATGCCGGCAAGGGAGTCTATATTTTTTGCATCCACGCTGCAGGTACACAGCGCGACCTGGTGGTGGTGTAACGCAGGCTGAGAACCCGCTCTATCCACTAAGCATCACCTCCGAGAATGGAGCAAAGTCCCTGAACAACGCACATGTTCTGAAGAACGATATATTCACGAAAGAACAAAAGAACCTTGAACAGGTGATTGCGTGAACAATTAACTAGCGAAATTTGTTGTTGTCTGTGTGTGCGTGCATTCATCCATGTGTGCGTGCGTGCATCCATGTGTGCGTGCGTGCATCCATGTGTGCGTGCGTGCATCCATGTGTGCGTGCGTGCATCCATGTGTGCGTGCGTGCATCCATGTGTGCGTACGTGCATCCATGTGTACGTGTGTGCATGTTTCCTGTGGGTGTGTATGTGTGACTGGACTAATTGTTTTTGGTTATTATTCAACATGTACCTCAGTTTAAAACAACTACATATAATTTCATGTGGAATCTACTTCTTGTATTCTCTTAGGATGTCTCTGCAGATTAGCTGGAGTTTTAATGCGCAAATTCACAGCCTGCGTGGGATATCACTAGACAATTTTTGCTTGGTGATCTTATAGGCAAAGCTGTTTGGCGCGTACGGTAGCTGCGAGTCATCCTCCATGGTTAAACCGGATAATACTCAGCTTAATCTGATCCTCAAGGAGAAAGGTTGGTTTCCACACTCGTCAGTGGTTCCTAGAACTGCTAGTCATTATTCAATTTTCCAACTCACTTTTTTCCAGAAAAATGTCCCTAAAATTCACCCTGTCATATCTCCGGAAGATATTTAAGACATTTTTTTTTTCCAAAATTCATCCTGCAAATTATAGTGTGTGCTTTAACACTTGTAGCATCTTATGAACCATCTTATATAATGGAAAAAGTGATTTTAGCTTAGAAGTTGTTAGCTGTTAAGACACCGCGACTCCACTTTAAACAAAAGTTTTGTTGTTGAGATTTGAATTTACATGAGCACAGTTGATCAGTGGGTCACTTATCGTGTGAACATTCTTTCATTAATGCTTGCATTTTTCAATCTGAACATAACTGTAAGTATTACATTAATGTGAGTCTTGTACCGCAGATGCGCAGAGGCGCTAGAATTTGTTACGAGTAATTAAGCACACGCAACACGAGAATAAACTTTAATAATTCTTGCCGAGCTTAATAATGCTATACAGGCTATAGTGTGTACTATACAGTAGTATGTACACCAGTAACGTACTATATAACAGAGTTGTTTATTATATTTTGCTTATTATTCTCTATACCTCTAGAATTGACTGACAATTCTGATGATGAAGCAGATGTATTTGGACCGCGGTACGAGCGCGTGAAAAAAGTAGAAAACGTGCCGGTGGCGCCCTACAGTGGCGACCCCAACATCTACCACTCAATCGATGAGATAGGTAATACAGCAAGCTCACTATTCAACGATGACCTAGATAATGGTACGTGGAGAAGGGCACATATCAACGAAATTGATTGAAACTAAGAGTGAGAATGCGATCATTCCGTCTCGTACGATTTAGCTTTCTCCTTGGACAAAGAAATTAAAACACCGACACGCACAGAGCGCACAAGGTGTGCGTGCACGCATCCCTGGATTGACTCTATCGCGTGAGATCAAACGCAGCCATCTCCCTCTTTCTCTCTCTCATCTACTGCTGTCTTACTCTCTCTTTCTTTCTCTCTTATGTAATGCCATCTTACTCTCTCTCTCTCTCTATCTCTCATCTAATGCTGTCTCTCTCTTATTTAACGCTGGCTCTCTCTATCTCTCTCTCTCTCTCTCATCTAACGCCGGCTCTCTCTCTCTCTCTCTCTCACTCATCTAACGCCGTCTCTCTC
>NW_014577188.1:480534-493034 GCF_000485595.1 Priapulus caudatus | reverse complement strand
GTGGGTGCACGTGTGTGTGTGTGTGCGTTGTGCACGCATCCGTGTATGTATATGATGAGATGCAAGACCACACAGTTTCTAATAGTCTGTTGGAATAACAGTCGAGAATCAAGAAGTGTCGTCTGAGTTTAGAGATAAGCACTTGAACGCAAGATAACGAGGCATGTATCACCATAAAACATCCACGTCAAGAGACGTCGAGTGGCCACACATTTTGTCTGCGATCAAATAAATATTACAACAGAAATGTTTCTCACATTTCATTTTCTTCATATAATCATTTTATTTTTAGTTATTTATAATTCGTAGAGACAGCATCTACGTGATTGATCCCCTCACCAAGTTTTCTGTGTGGTTTTCAGGTCAGATGAATGGCACAGCCCTGCTAGTCAACTCCACAACCCTGGAAGAGGTGGACCTGAACAAGCCAAGAGCATAACCACTGCATCGCTGTTATACGTACTCAGGCCGGCGGGAGACACGCATGTCCGTTCATCTCTCTGAAGGTTCACGGACTCGGGTATAGGCGCTATGAGTGTCCGTCCAACCTTCTGTACGTGAGAAATCCTGCTCGACCACAACTAAACTACTATGTCGCACGCACGCACGCATGCACACGTATTTACCATTGTTTTACGAACAACAAGCAGCGACGCACATTGTGCGCACGCGATTTTCTGTCCCTGAATGGCCGACAAGTTGCTCATTGATTCAGTTGGCGTGGGTTTATTAAGTGTGCGATGACATTCACGTGATATCAAACACGGAGGATAAAACCAATGTGATGTTACTACTTAAAATTACTGCTCGGTACTAGCTGTTTAGTTTAGGTCAGGTTCTGTAGTTACAAAGAACAAGGATAGCTTCCTACATGTAAGACAGTAAACTGATATACACATGTAATTCACATGGCTGTCTATATGACTGTTTCTGCAGGAGGGTACCTCTCACGGGGATATCAGGTTGTGCAATTTTGATGGCAACTAGACATTGCATGTCGTACCCACGAGAACGTTGTGTTGGCGTTTGCATTAAAATTAATATATTTTGATGTCTCTGAAACATTAGCGGTTCTTAACACAACTTCAGATATTTCCATGTGCCTTGATTTTACTGAATACTTCAAACAGTTTTTCTACGCAAAAATTGCTATTGAATGCAACGTGCGCGTTAAAATAATAAAATATGCATAGCTTCACCATGATCGTACCTGTAGTAGGTGCCCTTGTTTCAATATTAAAGAAATAAATGTAAGAGTTAAACGATCGAGAAATGTTTGATGCAGACAATTTCTGCGCAAGTGATCGTAAAACATGAGCAGAGAGAAAGAGAGAGAGAGAGAGAGCGATCTGTGTTTAACCGAATGAGTGATATGTGGCATTGGTAATCTCTCAACTATATTCTAGTATTGTACATAATTATTACCCGTGTATCTAATTTTTTTTAACATTTACCCATAACAGGAAGCGTATGATATTGTGTAACATGCTGTGCGATAGATTTCGCTGATTTTATGCGTTTTTTAAGTATTTGTGACGATCAACAATACTCCTCAAGCTAGCTGTTGACACATGACAGTGTTGCAAAGTGATAACTTCATACTTAGATAAACAACATTATTAACATGAGTAACTTTCTTCCTGTGTGTACGTGAATTTGCGTGCCAAATCTGATAGTGATAGACTTAAAAGAAAATATGAACATATTTACACAGATTTTATCTCACATTTCTAATACGAATCCCTGTTGTTTTATGTACAGTAGGCCCCTAGTGCCTTTTTAGGATACCAGCAATAACAATGTGTTTAATAATGTGTAGTATATACTAATTCCATGGTTTCAGCTTCAGTTAATAATAATAAATAATATGTAATCAATTTCTTTTTATTATGGTGGCCCAAATGGCCATTAAATCCATCACTTAAGGCTAGGGACACGGTTATCACCAACCCTGGGCTGGGCTCCTAGAGCTGAGGATATGATGGCCATCTGGGCCACCATGTTCCATAATGCAAGATTTATAGTATCTAACACGAGACTACATCTGTATCATGAATACTTGATGAATATGTTATTGATATTATAACATTCCTCGGTGTGAAATGATTCAGGGGATTAAATAATTATTGCATATAGTGTCAAAGACATGCATATAGTTAACTCATTATGAACTCTGGGTGATGCTTATAAAACTGGGTGATGCTGTTGTTAACCATGACAATATACAAAAACGAGAGACAGTTAAAGTCTCGAGTGATATCGAATTGCGATCAAGTAAATAAATATTCCCATGTAAATAATTGTGTATATATTTTGGTACTATTAATTATAGTGACATTGTTTCACAGATAAGGAATGCATAATAAGGGCGGGAATGCATTATAATGATAAGGGGAATGCATTATACGCTGTTACTTGGACATTCTGTCTAACATTTACCACTGCAGTAGCTTGTTATGACGTCGCAATGTATTACTAATTGTCTACAAAAACTGTGCAAGCATAGTGTAAACACCACACTAGACCAGGGGTGCGTATATTTTTAACTGATATTAATTCATGCTATATATTTCCCCCCCATCGCTATTCCAGTACGCCATTTTTTAAACGTGTACACATGCGACAATCGGCCGTAGTAATAACGCTTGTCTGTATAATTTTGTATACTCATATTTGTTGACAGTCTTGACCATTAGATATTGAAATCCATGTGGTATTAAAATGTATAAAGTACTTCTCTTTGCACTTGTATTATAATTTATACTAAAACGATCAAACCAGGCAGCACACGCCCTTTCCTGTTTTTTTCCATCCGTTCATCCCTCCCTATCTCAGTACATCACACAGAAGACAAACTTACACGAACACGTACAGGTATCTATTTGTATAATTTATAATTGACTATTTACATGTCTATACTGAACAACTCATCTGTGGGGCAAGGAAAACGTATGGAGAAACTGCACGAGATTCATCACTTCACCGCAGCCTTCATCCTCCTTCATACTGATAAAATCTGCTAGGTTGTTACTGCACTCTGAAAGTGAAAAACGCATTCTAAGTATCGCAAAGTAATCTATGCAGTCAGTACGTACATGTGACTTATGTGACTGTTTTGACGTAGCCTAACTCATGCAGATATTATCTGGAGTAACTCCTGATAGTATGTACCCACACATTCTAAGTAACGTAGCACAATTTATGCAGTCAGTATGTACACACGACTTATATATCTGTTGTAACGTATGCAGACAGTACTTACCCGCGTTCTAGGTAATGTAGCATAATCTACGCAGATAGTAGGTACCCAAGCATTCTGAGTAGCATATCGCACAGTTCCTGTAGACAGCTTGTACAAACTACTTATCTGTCTTAATCTAGTATAATCTATGCAGCCAGGATGTACTTAGGCATTCTGCCATATACCCTATGCGTCATACTTACCCGTGGTTTGAATGCAAGGGTAATCTGGAGGTTCCATCTGATATTCTCCACTGGCTAACATGTGTGACCGGTCAGAAGCAAACTGCTCTAGATACACGCGTGCTGGTACCACCCGAAACAACCTGCAAGAACAACGTTTGAGAAATTGCGTGCAGTGCCGAAAATCCTGGGGCCCGTTGTCAGAAACAAAATTAGTTTTAGCGTTAGCCTTACACAAACTTTTCCCTGTAGACCGGACCTCTGTACACTGCGTATGAAAATCTAGAAATTTTACCACATTTCTAGCAACGGTCTATAGGGAAACGGAAATGTTAAGGCTACTGTCACTACTAATGTTGTTTCTGACAATGGGCCTCTGTCTCCATACTTGCTCGTAGTAACATGCTGGATTGATGTGAATTTTAAATTTACAAGCAAAAGGGTTAATGCTGAAGTTGTTTTATACCGGTGATAATCTGGGAGTAGAATGAGATCACTTCTAAATGTTTGAGATGCATATTTCCTGAATGTGTATGGGAACGGCAGCACTGTGTCCAGATCGTATACCAAGCAGCCGACGCAATCTTTATACACAAATATCACGTGATAGTCCTGAAACAAATGAACACTGCAAGAATGCCTACGATCAAGTAATGTTCCAAGAACCACACAAGTACGTATGCGATGTTCCAAACTTCACATGCAGAGTTTTTACATGTTAGGATTGCTGATCATAAGCTTCAAGCCTACTTATTGAATCCAAACTTGATGATCTGAACTATATATCTAGTAGATAACTTTCTTAATGCACAACATGATCTCTAACCTATGGTCATAGCTACTGGCATGCATACCTACCCATACTACTGGTTTTGTGGGGTTACTTGCTGCAACTTGCATCCACAAAGGCACCTGTTATGTAAGACAAGAATACATCACAGAATAAAAAACTAATATCAAATCAAGCAAGAATAATTTGCTACCGATATATGATGTTTTATGCAGTAGTCGCATGGTGAACATGCTCAAATGCAATATGTGTGTACATGCAGTCATGCACGCATGTGCACACACATGCGTGAGTGCGCATGAGTGTGCGCTATTCTCATGCTTATATGTGTGTTTGCAGGTGGTGTAATGAATAAAATTACGAGTAATTATCATTAGCATGGCATCAAATAATAGTAATTACAGTTGCATGGTCAATTAAATTTAAAGTGAGTGGAAACATTTCAGTGGAGCAATTACCGTCTTGTTGGTGTTAGAGATGAACACAGCATGGCATCTATCGAGCTGATCTGGTTGGTGTAATTTCACACACTCACACATCTTCCACACGTTCTCTTCACTATAAATGAAACCAAGAAACATATATAGGTTGGAAACTGAAATGCGATACTAAAGTCCAGCAACTCTATGATGTATCACTACATACATTAGCAAAAACATGCCAAAACTAGATGTGTGCCAAATACAAGACAGCTGTGCATATTAAAATAAATAATTGTCAAACAGAAATATGGTTAAAAATTGTTTAGATACGATAATATCAGGAGTAAGATAATATAGGATTATTATATTATCTTACTCCTGATAATATCATTGTGTATGTAGGAAAATATATCATAACTGTAACTTACCAATAGCATTGTGTGTACACACAAGACGACTTCTCTGGTAGAAAGGATATTTCGCGAGACATCTGAAAGACAGATAGAAGTACATGTGTAACGATACACTAGGGTCATGAATCATGATATGATACGTATTGCGATACACATACAGAAAAAGACAGTCGACATGAATGGTCGAATACTAATGTTGCTTTACTGTTATAATAATCGGATTTCCTATACTTTCATAACACAAATGTATTTATGAGTATGTCATAGCTATATACTCATATATGATAAACAATCAGTTACTATATATCTATATAAATTTCTATGGCTAAAACATACTGAGACGTTCTGAGTGTGCTCCAGACTGACCGGTAATCGAGAGGTACACGTACATGCGCATTATATGCAGTGGTACAGTATGTGCGCAGTAACGACATGCAGCAGTCAATCAGCACCAGATTGTTTAATTTGCAGTAAAAATTTTGTGGCAATACAAGCACATCACGTACATTGACCCCAATTTGTACGCCAGCTGGCCGAAAATATTTACGCGATACTGTGACGGAGTACATGAAATAAAAATAATCAAATTTAAAAAGGATTACATGTGCTTTATTAAATAGTTTAGCTTGTCTTATCCACTCTTTAATACCTGTATCGTTTGTATCACGATACGAATGCTGCATATCAATTATTGTATCGTAGGCCGCTATATTGTGATTCACAGATTTATCGGTGAATCGATCGTTACACCACTAGCTAGAAGAACCTCACACTTTGATGATCAGACATCGGAGAAAAGCAGAAGCTTATTTTATAACTATGAAGTGCTGCTATGTACGATTATGTACGATAATCCCTGAAATCGTCAAAAATAACACAGAAAACCACGTGGCAGCTTCAGTCTCCAACCAAAGTTGCCAACTACGATTCTTCAAGCCCTGCTCGTGTGAATGCCCGCCCACTGTCAGAGTATCTATTGTGGCGGTGGCACCAGTTACCACGGGTTCCCCAGCAAGGTAATTGTGAGGTAGCTCACTGGGAACCATGGACAGAGTATGGGTAAATGTTCTGTGTTTGTGACTGTATAATTATTTGTGATGTCTGCTGTCTATTAGTGTGCGTTTTCATGGTGTTTTACCTGCTCATCAATTGATAGATGTGGATAGACGAATCCCTACATGGGGGCAGCCATGTTGTGTGGCGCGGGCCCTATGAACAGCTATAGTGGTAGATAGGGGCGTGTGAAGAGACGGCGAGTGAGTTCGTCTCTGGAGTCGAGTAAGGGAGGACTCATGGTATGTAGCCTTGTCCACTCTGTGTGTGTGCATGGAGTGGAGCGGCCTGTTGAGCTGTGTGTGGCGAGTATGGTGACAGTGAGCGTACGAGTACCGGTGGTAGTGGTACTGTATGGTCACCGGTGTTCGACGTGGCTTGCCTTGTGGGTGAGAGAGACAGCCACGTCGGCGGGTTGGTGAGTAAGCACTGTTGCATTGTCCTGTTGTTGTGGGGTGAGTAAATAATACAGGGCTAGAATATTAAATAGACCTGTTTAATATTCCTAGAGTATCGAGAAGTATCAACTCTGCACGTATAGAATAGAAACTGGCCTATTCGTGCACAGCCGCACGGGGGGGGGGGGGAGACTGTCGGTTGTTTTAGCCCTTTGCCTGGCTACGTTCATTCTATTTGTATAACCTCTGTGCATACCCCGGGTATACTTGTTATTCAACGTAACGTAAGGCCTGCGAGGCAGGGTGGGGTTGCCCCGTTGTTGTGTTTGTGGTGTACGTGTCGTCCCTCGTCTGCCATTGTTGACTAATCACACGACTGCACCGAAACCGGAACGGTGGGACAGGTTATTGCGGAGGGAGCGCAGTAGCACTGAGGCGCTCTGGTGGCTAGCGGAGTTCGGGTGGCGACGATACGGCCATTTCAACGCATCCGGACACAACAGGTGAGTGCTCTTACCTAAGGTTACTGCTAGTCACTACGTTTTGACTGGTGGCGCCCTCGGGTGTCGCCGGAAGAGCGTAAAACGCTACACTATTATTCCAAATAAGATCCACCAGCCTCTGAAATCACTGCCCAACCAAACTACAACATATTACGTGATCATACAACATATAGTTGAATGCTTCTAGATTGTAGCTATTAATCTTCTCGAATAGAGTAGAGACTAGAGTGGAACTACCACATTACTGATCAGTCTGATGCGAGAGTAATGCAGTTCACTTTTTTACAGTACCGTACCTACTACTACTACTGTTCATAGGGTCTATGTCCCCCAGGGTACTGCCGGAACGTACCCTGGGCCTGGGTACGGTCCGGTATACCGGAACGTACCCTGGTCACTATTTCAGTATTTGATATGGTTAGGGGGGGGTTAGGATTAGGATTAGGGTTACTGCAATACCAGTTAGGGTTAGGGAGTAGGCGTAGGCGACTCCCTAGACTCGTTACTCGTTAGTGGAGTAGGCGAGGTACGGTCCGGCATATTAGATACCGTAGTACCAGGGTACGTTCCGGCAGTAAACCGGGGGACATAGACGATTAGACCATCTCAGCACTACTACTAGTACTAGTAGTAGTACTAGTAGTAGTATTACTAGTAGTACCAGTACCACTACCAGTACCAGACTCACCACAAAATGAGAAGTAAATCAGTGAATTGGTGATCCGTGTGCTAGGTTGTTTCTTTAAAACTGCTGTTGTAAAATTACAGCACGGAGGTTTTAGTTCTACATAATTTAATCAAGAATAACGACAGATAGGCTACACCACGTCAGATTGCACGTTGCATTCCTGCCGTGGTTATCAAGAATCTATTTAGCTCCTTCGTGCTTATGATTGTTTACAACTGAGGGAAACGATGTTGCATCGGTGGCAAAACATCGCAAAGAAATCAGTTCTTATTTATTCCGAGGGTGGCGCCACGTTACGAGTATTCCGGTAAAGAGGAACAGCGCGTATGTTTGTTGAGTCTTCGTGGTGATAACCAAGGTAGGTTTCTAAAACATTCTCTAGTGTTATTGTTGCTATTTTTTATATTCCTAATTGTACGATACTTACTCAGTAATGATGGTGTCTGCGGTACAACAATGTTTAATTTTGTACGTCAACTTAGTAGGTCAGTGACAGCGTCAGTGGCACCAGACTCGGTCGGTGTTTGAATTGAAAAATATATCTTCAATCTTGGGTGTCTAAATCTCTGATCACGAAATGCCAGTTTGGTAAGAATTTATACTAACTGTATGCGCCTCTGCTATTTAAACTAACCCGGCGCAAATCCACTTTAGGCACCTTAGGTATCACAAAGTGATGCACAGATTTCTGTGTATCATCAACTGATGCACAGACTTTCCGTATATCATTATCAAGGAATGATGCAAAAACCCTAACCCTTACCCTTAGATACAATAATGTAACCAAAACCCAGGATAGGGTTACAACGCGTCGCTATGGTTTTCTGTGGAGGAAATTCAGGGAACCCCTGAGTGAATCACTCAGGGCGGTTTGCTGGTGCGTTTTCAGATACTAGAACTTCCAAACTGGGTTTATTCTCAACACGAACCTTTCTCCGCTATCTTGGAACTTACTATGTATCACAATACTCTGTATTAAACTAATATAACCTGTTACAAAAATTCGAAATGACTAGCGGCGAATATACTGAGCGCCATTTCTGTTGACCTGTGACGTATTTCGGTTTGAAGAGCGGATTCACCGACCAATCGGAGGGCGCTGCGTTTGCCGATCGCTATGCGCATTGGGAATGCGTACGTCACAGGTCAACAGAAATGGCGCTCGAAATATCCGCCGCTCGTCACTTTGAATTTTTGTAACAGGTTATATTAGTTTAATACAGAGTATTGTGATACATAGTAAGTTCCAAGATAGCAGAGAAAGATTCGTGTTGAGAATAAACCCAGTTTGGAAGTTCTAGTCTCTGAAAACGCACCAGCAAACCGCCCTGAGTGATTCACTCAGGGGTTCCCGGAATTTCCTCCACAGAAAATCATAGCGATGCGTTGTAACCCTATCCTGGGTTTAGGTTACATTATTGTATCTACCTTGCCCTAAGTCATAAAGTATAACCTTAGGCTTAGGTATCACGAAGTGTGTTAGGGTTAGGGTTAGGGTTAGGGTTTTTGCATCATTCCCTGATATACGGAAAGTCTGTGCATCAGTTGATACACAGAAATCTGTGCATCACTACGTGATACCTAAGGTGCCTAAAGTGGATTTGCACCATGTAGTACTAAGTACTACTAGTACTAGTACTAGTAGTAGTAGTTTAGTACTAGTACTAGTAGTAGTATTTCAATTTGGTTACACGTGCACGATCAAGGCAATAAAGCCATTAAATTTTAACCATTATTGCATTAAAACAAATTTAAGAACCAATAAAATGAGGTTAGCCTATTTGGTCTGCTTTATAGCAAAATCTACCAACTGTGAGCTAAAACTGCTACGGGTCATGTGAGTTGAGGGGACGAGGGGGCAACATAAAGCCGATCAAAGGAAGGCCTGGTGCAAGGTCTCACGGATCAAGTCTAGTTTAAACATACTAGTCCGTAGTGATGGGGTAGTCCTGAGTATCATTCGGTTATGATGCAGGTAGCGTGTTTATACTGATGGTATATGAACCTTCTTAATGCAAACTTTAGGCTGACAGTTGGTGTAATTTACAGATGCATGAAAAATGAGCAGGTTGCACAGTGACAAAGCAGTTAACGAACATTTTACAACTCTAAAAATATTTATAGTAACACTAATTTAAAAGTAAACACTATTGTTTTCTGTTTCGAATGAGAATATTTTTTGTATTGCTTTGTGTGTTTTCAAGAGTTTACACATATTATGTGTGTGGATCCGGGCAGTAGTGGCCGCCACGGCAGCACGGCACTGCCGTGGCACTATTTTGACAAAAAAAATTGTGCAAGGAATCAAGGAGCTGACTGTTAACTGACTGGACTGTCTTGTATTACTATTAATACTGATCAATTAGAGGTGTTATATCAGTGCTCTAAGATTTTGGAATGTGTATTTAATATGACAATGTGCCTTCAAAACAAACTTCAAAATATACAGATGTTCAATCATAGTGAAAGTATAAATGCAGATTGAAAATAGGCTTATTTTTCATAATTATGTACTGATACTGATAGTATATACAATTTTTTAAACAATGTTTTATTAGTTATCATACTCATAATATATGTTTTAGATATTTTAGTCAAAACATCAGCTTTAGCTACATTCCTTTTTGAAATTTACAAATTTACCTTTTAAAATGATCATAATTGGTTGCTTTCAATATAACCTGAAAATGCAGGAAATGCCATTTCCAGGCTCTAAATTAAAAAAAATTCTGGGGGCCCCAGACCCCCCGCATGGGCTTCGCAACTGCAGCATTCGCCGTGTGGGCTGGCACACACCATAACCGCCACTTATGCTATTATTACTGGGTGATCCTACATTTTGGGAGGCCACTACAGCCCTGTGGATGCTACGTATGAGCTTTTGTTAAGCTACTGCTTCTTTCTAGGGAGGCATATAATGCGTATATACATATATGTATACTCTGCTGCCAAAAAACACATGGAGACATTTATTCACCATAAGCTTCATGATTTACGCCCCTGTTCACAGCGTTAGAGGTTCACATCCTCCTATCGATTCCTGTGTCAACATTGTGTGTAAATAAGTAGGCACTGTCTGCATAGTGAAGATTAAGTCATCTTCAATGGACTTTGTTATGCCATGGCGTGTCACCTCGCAATGTAGGCAGCGATACATTGTTTCGATGGCTTTAATTATTTGACGGGTAGCTGTAATGATATACGTTGTTAATTTATTTACGCATGTATGTATATACTGTTTGCGTAATTATGCAGATGGTAGCTGTAATGGTTTTGTCTTGAGTTAATGAAGCCTATTTATGCGCTTCATGCTTTTACACAGTGAAGCTTTGCTGTATATTTTTATGCAGCGTTTTAATTTCTGGCTCAATGAATTTAGTGGAATGTGCGTGAATTTTATGTTTAAGACAAGTTGTATTTTTATGGGGTGCACTAAAGAGGCTCAGCATAAGCTAAACTGTATAGTAACCTGATAGATAAGAGACACATTGAGTTTATCTGGACTACAAACGAATATGAGCAGACCATTTTCATGCATATTTAAAAAAAATATTAATTAAACTCATACATGTAAAGTGAAATGATTAATAGTGTCAGGAGTAGATAATAGGTAGACCCTATTATCTACTCCTGATAGTGTATATATATATATGCGTGCCCACTTTGAGGATTTTATAAATGATAAGGCAAGTAAATTGTAGTACAATGAGGTGTTAGGAAGCAGATTTTCTCAAAAACCATGATGGATACTTGAAAATATTTGAAGACTGTTCCCTAAATCGAAATATTTTATAATATAATTGAAACAAAAATATTCTGATTACCCCTCAAGAGTGGTTGCTACAGTGCATGTATATTTCAGCTGTTTTTCTGCATAAACAATTATTTTCCAACTTGTCAATTCTCGAGGTACAGTGGACATGTGAATTCTTGTACAGTCGACACACAGACACCAGTCCAGGGTTCTCCAAGAGCACTTATAGCCTGGCGGCCCGCCAGGCTATCGTCGAGCCCCGCCATCCTAAAATGCACCCGCCACTCTAAATATCATAGCCGCCAGGCTAAAATTTGCTAAAAAATGGAAAAAAAATGTTAAAACTAGGACCGTAAAGGCAGCCCCGCCATGCTATAATGAAAAAGCTTGGAGAACCCTGCAGTCGTGGAAATACGTGTGAAAGCCCAACCCGTCCTAATTTTGAAAGTTTTGATTCATAATATATAACAAAGTCCATAACAATGAGCTAGTCCTGCTAAATCTTTACCAGTCCCCTACTGGGGGCCTGGCTGGTATTTCCGACAGTGCATTAACCATGAACATCTATACTACTGCTATCATAAATGACCAGAAAGTGAGTTCAACTGGTGTGACATATACTGTTTATCGTTGCCGTTTGTTTTCTGTGGGTGCAGCAGCAGCAGCAGCAGTGATGGCACTGAAGCTTCAGGAATTTAAAGAGAAACAGAAGATCTGTGCACACTGACCAGCCTGTCTGTTAACTGACTGCTGTGCTGTGAGTTCATACTGCAACAAAGACCCGCCCAGACAACACAGCAGGGCACCACAGCCGTTTAGTAAGTACATGCAAATCTTGGTGGACCTGACAGCTGGACAAATCGTGGGAGGGGGAGGGGGGGTTGTGACACAAGCTCCCATGCACACACGCACGCACGGATGCATGTAGGCACGCACGCGCACGCACGCGCACACACACACACACACACACACACACACACACACGCACGCACGCACACACACACACACACACACACACACACACACACACACACAGAGAGAGAGAGAGAGAGAGAG
>NW_014577188.1:476646-480522 GCF_000485595.1 Priapulus caudatus | reverse complement strand
CACACACACACACACACACACACACACACACACACAGGGAGAGAGAGAGAGAGGGAAGTGACACACAGGCACACGCATATATATGTACATAAGGGCCAGACACATCAGTTCACACAGGCCTGTTTATTGCCCAGAGTTCCTGCAGTAGTAGCATCAGCCAGCAGGGCCCAACCCTCGTGTTATTACAGCACTCGCGGGGAACCAGCCACATTCGATTCACAATTTTGTAAACAGCCTTTGATGTATTGCTGGTGCTGGTGCTGCTGCTGCTGCTGCTGCTACTGCTGCTGATGATGCTGCTGCTGATATTACTGCGGCTGCTGCTGCTACAGACCTAACAAAATAGGTATTTATTAGCTCTTGATATTACCAGGAGTAAGATAATATAGGATTTTACTGATATACGGATTACGGATATACTGATATTACTGCTACTGCTGCTGCTGCTGTTGCTGTTATTGTTGCTGCGGCTGCTGCTGCTGCTGCTGCTGCTGCTACTGCTTCTGCTGCTTTTGCTGCTGCTGCTGCTGCTGCTGCTGCTACTGCTTCTGCTGCTGCTGCTGCTGCTGCTGCTGCTGCTGCTGCTTCTGCTGCTGCTGCTGCTGCTGCTTCTGCTGCTACTGCTGCTGCTGCTACTGCTCTCCCTCCTCTTCCTCCTGCTGCCGCGGATGAGTCTTCAGCAGCCAGCGTTACGTTACGCGTTGCCTGCCTCCCTGCCTGCTCACCCAGTCTCTCCACTGCTGCATTAGCAGGAGAGATGCAGACCGATACCTAGTCTGTCTTTGCACACGTGTTGAACAGCGCAGCATCGGCAGCTGTAGAGGCGCTCCAGAAGCGCTGCCTCTGCTACTACTGCTACTGTTCTGACTACTGCTGTTACCGGTGTGTGTAACCGCGTGTGCGTGTGCGCGGGGCTCTCTGTGTTCGTGATATACGGTCCCGTGTGCAGTGTGCGGGTAAAGAAACCGGCGTTAAAAAAACGAGAGCTTCGTGATAGACAGATGTGTGCTTCATGACCGTGTCTGTCGTAGTTGTAGTAGTAGTACTACAGCCTATACGGACGTACTACGTACGCGTCTCACTACCTGCTCAAGCTTGGATCGGCGAGTCGTCATCACCCGGTTCTCTTTCGTAGTAACGAACGTAGAGGAACTACGTGTGGTGAGCACATGCGCGGATTTCTCTCTTTCTCTCTCTCTCTCTCTCTCTCTCTCTCTTACGTATATATATACGTAGTTATATATCTACCCTATCTCTTTACCTGCCCTCTATATCTCTCTCTTCGTCCTTCACCCACTTTTTGCTCTTCGTAGCTGTCATTGCGCATAGACAATTCGACTCTCTTGCAATAATGATCGGAATCAACCCAAACCACACCCGCTCGGCACTGCACATACACACACCCACGCACGCCGCGCACGCATCCACAGCACGACACACAGCACGGCACATACCACCATACACACACACACGCATACACACGCACACACACACACACACACACACACACACACACACGCACGCACACGCGCGCGGAGAGTGCCATAGTTATTATCTTTGTTGTTGTTTGTGTGCAGCAATGTCGTTCTCATACGTGGTGTCAGCAGCGGCTGCGGGGGCGCGGGTTTCTACTCGGGAATCAGCATTACTATTGGTTTAATAGTCGGGCATTAGCAGGTATGGGTGCGCATGGTTTATTTATTCATTCAATTATATAATCAATTATTTACTCATTATATGAAATCGGAAGTGAATTCTGGTAGTTAATAATGTATAGTGCCGTTGCGGTGTTGAGCGTGGTTAGCATGCGGCCGTGAGTATGTACGAGTGCAAGCTTACGTACATGGGTGGGCGATAGACCCGTGATTTTTATGCGCTGTAGTTATTTCAGTGTCTCATCCCCTGCTCAAATCTGCATGTGAATAATTAGCTGGTGTTATGATTATTGTTACATAAATCTCTCTATGTGTGCGTGTGTATGTGTGCGTGCGTGCATGTTGGTGCGCGCGTGCGTGCATGTGTGGTGCGCGCGTGCGTGTATGTGTGGAGTGTGTGCATGTGCGCGCGCGTGTGCGTATGCGTGTGTATGCGTTTACGTGTGTGTGAGCCTGTACCCGTTTACTCGTCCGTGTGATTTCACGCGGCGGTGGGCAGCAGAGAGCAGGGGTAGAGTTGTAGAAGCTTGTACCCCCAACCACCCACCCATACATGCTTGTTGTTCTTTCTCTCTCTGTGTGTGACCGGCGCAGCGATTGCCTGCTGCATTGTCGTCGAGAGATTGCAGCTATTGTGTCGGTGCTGTTCGACCCGCGCCAGTGCCTCCTGCGCGGTAGCTACACATACACACACGCACACGCACGCACACACACGTACGCACGCACACACACACACACACACACACGTACGCACGCACGCACGCACACACACGCACACGTACGCACGCGCGCACACACCACAGACACACGTACGCACGCGCGCACACACCACACACACACACACACACACACACACACACACACACACACACACACGTGCCCCCCCCCACACACACACACTCTGCCTCCCCCCTACTACGCCAGAAGTAGGAGGGGGTTGTCGACATACCAGGGGCAGCGCACCCGCAGGGTTGTCAACGAACTGGGAGGCGGAGATGGGGACACGGGGTTTTGTGCAGTCGCGCGCGCTCTCTCCCCATCTCCCGTTCTCTTTCTTTCTCTCTCTCTCTCTTTGTTTTTTCTCTCTCTAACTTCTTTTTCTTCCCTCTTTTATCGTTCTCGCCCTCTGCTTTTGAACCTGTGGTAGTTTTCTGCGCGTGTAGGTTGCCTTCCCACAGCCTAAACAGTATACGCCATCCACCGACAACCCATCCCGGAAAAAACGCAGGGAAAAAACCTATGGGATGCGAAACGATTTCTTGTTGCGTTTTTTTGCGTGGCTTTAAAGAAGACGTTCGCTACGCTTCCTGCTCTAGTGTCCCTTTTCCGTGTTCTACTGTTTCTTTCGTGCGTGCGTGCGTGGGTGCGTGCGTGCGTGCGTGCGTGCGTGTGTGTGTGTGAGTGTGGCATGTGTGTGTATGTGTGTGAGGCTGCGTGGGTACGTGTGCGTGTGGTGTGAGTGCCTGTCTTCCTACCTGTCTGTGTGCGGACACTGGCACACTAATTGGTCTCGTTTCGTCTTTATGATCGGGCGTGGACTTAAAAGAGAAAGAGAGAGAGTCGCGTGTGTATACTACAGTAGGACCGAGTTATATAATGGTCAGTCTAGCTACCGACACCGCCCTACACACGCACGCACGCACGCATGCACGCACGAACACACACGTATGCACGCGCACACGCACTCACGCACACAAGCACGCACGTACACGCGCGCGCGCACACACACACACACACACACACACACACACACACACGGCGATGTGGATTGATTCACGTGAGTGAGTCACCTGTCAGTGCTGTTGAAGCAGATGACGATGACGGGGGATTACGGACCTGTATATATATAATGTCGCAGTCACTGCTACCGATGAGCAGATATTGCTGACTATTGCGATCTATTCAGTCGTCTGCTTGTCACGCCCCTCCGCACACGACAGCGGCCAGGTGAGGGCGTGAGCGGGGGAGGGATGGCGTACGGGTTAAACAGTTTATCACGGGGTGGTGCAGGGTATAGGACGTGGTAACAGGGAGTAGTAGGGGGTAGTAGGAGGTAGTATGGGGTAGTAGGAGGTAGTAGGAGGTAGTAGGGGGTAGTAGGAGGTAGTAGGGGGTAGTAGGAGGTAGTAGGGGGTAGTAGGGGGTAGTAGGGGGTAGTAGGAGGTAGTAGGAGGTAGTAGGACGTGGTAGGGGGTAGAAGGGGGTAGTAGGAGGTAGTAGG
>NW_014577188.1:472888-473970 GCF_000485595.1 Priapulus caudatus | reverse complement strand
CTCTCTCTTATCATCTTTTACCCTTCTCTCTCTCTCCCTATCTTTGTCTCGCCGCCTGTCTCCTCTCACACACTTTCTCTTCCTCCTTATCACCCCGCATCTTTCTTCGGCTGCGCGCGTGTCAGTGTTCACACGGCGTGAATCGTTCGGATGCGCCATCCATCACACACAGGTCTGTGCGGATGTATACGGGGCGGTGTACTTGCTATAGCTATCCTCGCCTGTATGATGTATCTATGTAGCCATCACAGAGACACGTAGTTACACTTACAGCACGATGCCATCGGCGTAAGAACCGTATACATAGTATACGGGGCGTCTACTGTGCGTGTGATGGAGAGAGGGGTGCAGGAGGTGGAAGAGAGGAGGGAGCGTGAGAGAGCGAGAGATTCAGAGGGAGACGTTGAGCGAGCGAAAGAGACAGACAGACAAACACAGAAAAACAGACAGACAGACGGACGGATGGACGGACAGACAGACAGAGACAGCCAGAGGCAGAGACAGACAGGGGCAGCGACAGACAGAAGCAGGGGCAGACAGAGACAGAGACAGCCAGAGGCAGCGACAGACAGAGGCAGCGACAGACAGAGACAGCGACAGACAGGGGCAGCGACAGACAGGGGCAGGGACAGACAGAGACAGCGACAGACAGAGACAGAGACAGACAGAGACAGCGACAGACAGGGACAGCGACAGACAGGGACAGCGACAGACAGAGACAGGGGCAGTGGACGAGGCTTCGTTGTTTACGGGGTAGCTCTCTCTATCTGTGTCCGGGCGTGCTTGCACGATGCTGTGCTGGCTGCTCGGATGCTGCACAACAGGATGCGCTGCTCTGGCTCATCTGTATTATCTAATGACAACATAATCCGCGCCAGATTGTAAATATTTGTGTTGCTCGGCCTGCTGGTCCGCGCGCCTGTCACTGTGCTGGGTTTCTCTCTTCCCCTTATACCCTTCCCCGTTCAGCTGTCGGGCAGTAGATTCTGTCACCGCCACCGCCACCGCGTCGTAGTTGGGGAGCCACTCCTTTGCGCGCGGGCTCTCTCTCTCTCTCTCTCTCTCTCTCTCTCTCTCTCTCT
>NW_014577188.1:468773-470435 GCF_000485595.1 Priapulus caudatus | reverse complement strand
AGAGAGAGAGAGAGAGAGAGAGAGAGAGAGAGAGAGAGAGAGAGAGAGAGAGAGAGCGCGGGGGAGAGAGAGAGATGGGGTGAGACGGCGCCAGAATGAGAAAATGGAAAGGAGGATGGTGAGGGAAGAGAGCAGCAGCAGTAACATCATCATCATCATCATCATCATCATCATCATCATCAGCAGCAGCAGCAGCAGCAGCAGCAGCAGCAACGAACTGTTACTGAGGCATTGCAGGCGATGAAAGAGAGATCTGTTCCCGTCACCCTCCCTACCACGCAACCCGAGGGCACAGCCGGGCGTATAGCGTTACAGGAGGGTCATGGCAGGAAGGATGTGTGTGGTATCCACGCGTAGCCGGCATCTCCTCCTGGTGTATACATACATATACATACTCGCACAGCGAGCAGCTACGGCCGCTGTGGGAGTAGGGATCGGTTGCGCGGGTGTGAGTAGCAGCACGGATAAAGGCTGCTGCTGCTTTATCGCCCCTGTCCTAGCCATCCTCCTCCTCCTCCTCCTCCTCCTCCTCCCCCAATTCCCCCTCCTCCCACAATTCCCCCCTCGTGCTTCTTCTGCTCCTGGCCTTCCCTCTCATCCACGTTCTATCTCTCCTCTTCCTCCTCTTCTTCCTCTTCTTCATCCTTCTCTTCCGCCCCGCACCCTCCTTCCCCTCATCTTCATCCTCTTCTCCTTCTTCTTCCTCTTCTTCCTCCTCCTCCTGCTCCATCTTCTCCCACCTCCCCTATCTCCTTACTCATCCGTGTGCGTGCGTGCGTGCGTGCGTGCGTGCGTGCGTGCGTCCATTTATGTGCGCGTGCGCGCCTGCGCGTGGCTGTGTGCAAGCACGTTTGATAGACTAGCACTTTGCACGCGTGTATGGAGAGAGGGGACGGTTTAAGGGTGTGAATACCAGGCCTTCAATCTGTCACATCTTCCGTAAGTAAACACGTTTGCTGCATTAGCACTTTTACCACTTTACGCGCTCATGGTGGGAAGGTGCCGCTTGAACCGTGTGAATACCACGGATTCACTCACCCGGGTGCTGATTGAATACGTGTGTGATGCATTAGCACCACACGCGCTTGTGGTGGGAAAGGTGACGGTTGAAGCGTGTGAATACTAGGGCTTCAGTCTGTCGCTTCTTCCATAATTGAACACGTGTGACCTATATATGCGAGCACTTACTTATTTAGACACGTGCGACGTGATGAAAATATACGTGTACCTCGACGTGTAGTTTCACTCAGGCTAACTCTTATGGTCTGGCTACTTGACGGACCATGATCTGACCAATGTAATAATAAGTTTCATAGTTGATGTGCTTTTGATTATAGGTATATATATAACATAATGATAATGTATACAATAGATTATGTAACACGTATAACATGGAACATGCACATGTTACGTGTATGTAATCTACCACGTTCAGGGGCGGATTAAGGCTCACTGGTGCCCTAAGCACTGACCAATCTTGGTGCCCCCTCCTTTCCACACTGACCCAGTCCATTTTAGTTGTTGACCTGTCTGACCAGATATACAATGCAGGTTCCAGCAGTACAAAAATTTATGTAGAATTTCAAGGAGGGTGGTGATAAACAGGCGGGGGGTATGGGGGTCCTCCCCCAGAAAATATTTAAAATGTAAATCGCAGGAGAT
>NW_014577188.1:465490-468748 GCF_000485595.1 Priapulus caudatus | reverse complement strand
GAGAGAGAGAGGAGAGAGAGGAGAGGAGAGAGCAGAGAGAGCAGAGAGAGAGAGAGAGAGAGAGAGAGAGAGAGAGAGAAGGAAGCAGAAGATGAGAGGATGAGAAGGAGAGAGATGAGGTGTGCAGACGCTGCCAGAACGGAGAAAATGGAAAGCGAGGATGGTGAGGGAAGAGTAGCAAGCCCAGCAGTAACAGCATCATCATCGATCATCTCATCATCAGCAGCTAGAGAGCAGCAGGCAACGAAGTGCTTACTGAGGCCATTGCCAGGCGCATGAAAGAGAGAATCGGGTTCCCGTCACCCTCCCTACCACGCAACCCGCGGGTCACAGACCGGGGCGTTATAGCGTTACAGGAGGTCATGCAGGAAAAGGCATGTGATGTCGGCTATCCACGCGTAGCCGGCATCTCCTCCTGGTGTTATACATACATATAGCATACTCGCACAGCGAGCAGCTACGGCGGCTGTACGGATAGGGCCATCGTTTGCGCTGCCGGGTGGTGAGTAGCAGCTGACGGGTTAAAGGCTGCTGCCTGCTTATCGCCCCTGTTTCCTTAGCCAATCCTCCTCACTCCTACCTCCATCCTCCCCTCCCCCAATTCCCCCTCCCTCCCCCAATTCCCCCCTCGTGCTTCTTACTGTCCCTCACTGCGCCTTCCCTGCTCATCCACTTTCATATCTCTCCTCCTTCCTCCTTCTTACTTCCTCTTTCTTCATACCTTCTCTTCCGCGCCCGCCGCACCCTCCTTACCCCTCATACTTGCATCCTCTTCTCCTTCTTTTCCTACTTCTTCCATCCTCCTCACTTGCCATCCATCTTCTCCCACCTTCCCTATCTCCTTACTCATCCGGTGCGTGCGTGGCAGTGCCGTGCGTCGCCGCTGCATGTTGCGTGCGTGCGTGCAGTGCGTGCGTGCGTGCGACTCCATTTATCGTGTGCACGTGCGCGCCATTGCGCGTGGCTGGCTGACAGCACGTTTGACAATAGATTAGCCACGCGCTTGCACACGTGTATGGAGAGAGGCGGACGGTTTAAGCGGTAGTTGAATACCAGGCCTTCAATCATTCACTCTCTTCCGGTAAGTAAACACAAGTTTTGCTGCACATTAAGCACTTTTCACCACTTTACGCCGCTCCCATCGTCTGGAAGGTGCCGCTTAAACCGTGTGAAATCCAGCGGATTCACTCACCCGGATGCCTAGATTTGAATACGTGTGTGATGCATTGCCCCCACCACACGCGCTTGTGGTGCGGAAAGGTGCGGTTGAAGCGGAGTGATACATGGGTTTCTGGCTGTCGCTTCTTCCATAATTGAACAGTGTGAGCCATATATATGCGAGCCACTTATGATTTAGACACCGTGTGACCGGTTATGAAAATATCACGTGTAAAACCTCGACGGTTTTAGTCTCATCATGGTCTAACTCTTACTGGTCTGGCTGCGCTACTTGCGGAACCATGATTCTGACCTAACTGTAATAATAAGTTTATAGTGATGTGCTTTTGATTATAGGCATATATATATATATAACATAATGATAATGTATAGAATAGAATATGTAACACGTAATACACATGTAACAATGCACATAGTTACGTCGCCTATGTAATCTACCCACGTTACAACTGTGTGTACATGATGTGTGCGTTGTTATCTAAGCTCCCTCGGTTCGCTACACTCTGCTATCGTGCTGCCACCTAGCCACCACGCGACGAACTAGCGGGCGTGACGTCACCGCATGCTCCGCTCACCGCGCGGACAGATGGCATTTTTATGTAATGAAAGAATTAGTCTCCCCTCGTGCCGCGGCGGGGCGCGCGGTGAGGGGGGCCGGGGGATTGGTGTGGGTAGGGTTGACTGATTAAAATTGAAAGCGTAAGACGCTTCAACTGTTGTTCGAATAACAGCTGCTCTGACACCCCCTCCCCCCCTCCCCGAGAGAGGAGCGCTCCTGTCCGGGGGTCGGTAGAACAGACAGTGGGAAATGAGGAGTGCCGCGTGTTTAGCATACGCCAGCCTTATATATTATATTATAAATACTAGACAGTGTTCGTAATAAGGGCTATCCGTTTGTCCTCACTTGTCCATTCCCACGGCAGCTTTTTAGAGCAATTTTTCATCATTTTCTACAATCGCTTCAACTTGGTTAAGACAAGTAATATAACTTAAAATAAATAATTGTGCTTCTTTATGTTCTTTCAAGTTTGGTGCCTAATTTGAACTGTTAGTGAACTGTATTAAAATTACAAAGTAAGATATTGGGTCTAAAATTTAATTTGATTAAATATATTACACATTTACTATATTTCTAGACCAGACAGACACACTCGCAGAAGGGGAGAAGCGAGCAAATGCCTGATAGCACTAGCAGACACATTCGTGAGAGCAATACCTGCCGTTGTTGTAATAAATGGCACACGCCCCTCCTGTTGAAGCGTGCCTGCGGGCAATCACACGGCAGGAATAAATAAATAAATATATATATATATCGCTGCTATGTGCTAATGTGGCCTCCGCGCCGGGACGTCCGTGCGGATACTCATATCGGTAAGAATTGAAAGGGTGATTCAACATGCATCAGGAACGCCCCCTGTAGCGACGTGCTTGTGAGGGGGTGGGGCTGTGAGATAGATGCAATAGCGGGGAGCGATTAATTGTTTGATAACTACTATTTTTAATAGCTAGATTATTTTCGTGTGGTATTTTGGGTTAGGGTTAGAGTTGGTGCGTAGAGCTGGTGCTATGGTAAGGGTCAGGGTTATGTTAGTTATTGCTAAGGGAAATGTTTGAGTTAGGGTAAGGATAAGGGTTCTGTTTAGTCCGTCTTCTGCTCCTGCTTCTCTTCTCTCCCTTCCCCCCTCCCGCTACCTCACCCACCCTCCCCTCTCGCTTTCCTTCTCCCTCTCTCTCGACCTCTCGCGCGCTCTCTTCTCTCTCTATTGTTACCCTACCCCGGACCAGTCGGATTTCACGACATAAATCAAAATTTTCAGTAGGCACACGATCCGCCCGCCAGTATGCATTAAATCGTACATTGTATGAAGGGTAAATGTCGGAGCATAGAGCAGTTTATTAACTTGACAAGGGACCGTGCTGGGACCTCCCCCCCCCCTCTCTCTCCTCGCCTCTCCTTTATACTGTAGTTGCAGCGTCACGCTACCTAGCTCCTTCTCACCCTCACGTCTCATTTTATCACTCGCGCACTACCCTTCTTCCCTCTCTTTCTGCCTCTGTCTCTGTCTCTGTCTCTCTCTC
>NW_014577188.1:447874-462225 GCF_000485595.1 Priapulus caudatus | reverse complement strand
TAAAGGCATCCCCCGTCACCGCTTATGTCTCCCCCCCAGGCCCTCACCACCCGCTCGTAACTGCCTTGTATCTGTCGGTGAGCGGGTATGCACGTCTCGTGTCTCACTATGAAGCTTATATTACCTTCCCCCCTTCACTTGTTCTTCCTCATTTCCCCGTGCTTGTACACTGCGTGTATATGCGAGTCAGGGGGTGCAGGGTGGTTCCTCTCTCGTCCCGTTATGGGGATACACACCCCTAGCTTTCCTTCCCCTTTCCTTTCCTTTCCCCTTCCCCTCCCCTTCCCCGGTACTTGTACACTACATGCTAGTATGATAGATCAGGCGGTGGCCCCCAGTGTGGTTTCTCTCCTGTCTCACTATGAAGCTACAAACCCCTAGCTTGCCCTTCCCTTTCCTTCCCCCTCCTCTTCCCCTTCCCTTTCCCCGTGCTTGTACACTGCATGTATCTGTGAGTCAGGGGGTGCAGTGTGGTTTCTCTCTCGTGCCGCCATGGATCTGGATACATGCCCGAGGCTCGTGCGGCCTGTTTGTTAATGACGGGGCAAACATTTACGGGCGAGCGCGATAGCATGCTTACGACAGCCGGAGGCTGCGAGCTCATGATGATGTTTGCTGCGGTGATGATGTATGGGACATCCCTGCGCCCGCAGTTGTTACTATATAGTAAGACTAAGAGCAGTGGCTGTGGTGGTTATATCAGTAGTGTTGCTGCTGCTGCTGCTGCTGCTGCTGCTGATGTTGTTACTGTTGTTATGGTTGTAAGTTGTTGTTGTCATCGTCGTCGTCGCCGTCCGTCGTTGTTGTTGTTGCCTGCTGCTGATGCGTCTGTTGCTGCTGGTGTGGTGCTTGCTGCTGATCGGTGTTTCTGCTGCCGTGTGTGCTGCTGCTGGGGCTGCTGGTGGGAGTGGTGGGTTTGGTGGTGGTGGCGGTGTGGTGTAGTAGCAATATCAGCAGCGGGATGTGTCGTGGTTGTGAGGCTGCACAAGGTTCCCCCGTGACCCGGCCTTCCCATGGGAGGTGCCCACGCCGTCGCTTCCACCGAGCGATGTTAATCTTAGGCTCAGGAGGAAGATGAGGAGACGACGGGGAGGAGAGGACGAGGAGGAGGGAAGGAGGGGAGGCGTCTGTTACGCAATCATCACGCCACATAAATCATGGATAAGTAATCACTGGGGAGATATAACCGTAACAGTAGCAACAGCAGTAGCAGTAGCAGTAACAGTAACAGCTAACAACGCAGCAACAAAGGCAGTAGCAGGCAAGCAGACAGTAGCAGTAGCCAGTAGCTAGCTAGCAGTAGCAGTCGCAGTAGCAGAGCCAGTAGCATAGCAGCTAGCCAGCTAGCAGTAGCAGCTAGCCAGTAGTAGCAGTAGCCAAGCAGTAGTAGCAAGTAGCAGTAGCAACAAAAACAACAACAACAACAATAACAACAACAGTAGCAGCAGCAACAAAACAACAACAACGACAACAACAGCAGCAGCAGCACATCAATAGCAACCAAGCTTAGCAGAGAACCCTCTCCCGCACACACACGTGTAGGTTGGTGAAGCCCGCTTATAACTGCTGCGACCAGCTAGAGCTACTGCTGCTGATGGCGTGTGCATCGCAGGGAGATAGCTTTTATTAGATGAACCGCTGCGTTTACTCCGTGTGTGTATAGTAGACTCACACTTCGCATCCATTTAATTGCCAAATGTTGTAATAGTTAGTTTATCGCACTGATGTTAGAATGAAGCCACCTTCTCTTTTTCGCTATCTCTCTCCCTCTCTTTCTCTCTTGCTCTCTCTCTCTCTCTCCCTCTCCCTCTCTCTCTCTCTCTCTCTCTCTCTCTCTCTCTCTCTCTCTCTCTCTCTCTCTCTCTCTCTCTCTCTCTCTCTCTCCCTATTATATTTATATATATAATATATATATAGCTGACCGAAAGGCTTCTCTCCCGTCATCCTGTCCCCTTCTCGTCTCCCTCCCATCCTCTCCTTCTCTACCGTCATCATTTCCCCATCTCCGTGATGATAGCAGCTAGCAGCATCGTTGTGTGTGTGGGGGGGGGGGGGAGTGTAATCACCATCAGACCCTCGCTGTGTAATGTCGAGTATATGACGTCACGGGCACGATCGCCGACCGCTGGCGTCTGTGACGCGGCACGGGCGACACAATCACGCGTAATTTGTGAAGATGTCTAGATCTGCTGCTACTACTACTACAACTGGCGCCTCCCCTTCTCCCGCGGCCCGCCCCCGCGCCACACGCATCGTCTGCACTCTGCGCCATGTTTCAGTGACGTCACGTTGTAACGGCGAGACAATGCGGCGCCACCGTCGTCTGCGCGTGCGCAGGGAGGGGCGCGACTGTCGCTGCAGCCACCGCAAGCCTGTGCTCTTGTCCCGCAAGGCTTATGTGGGTTGTGTCGATTGCGATTGCAATTTAAATGTGATCGATTGCGTGTGAAACAGTAAAACATGCGGACTGTGGCAATTAATACTCGCGTGCAAATTCTAATCAGGCACAAATAATGAGATTGAAACCCGTTTCGGATAATACCATGTAATGATATTAACTATAACGCAGCGCCATATGGCACAAAGGGAGCGTATAGTATTTTATTTATATACTATTAGTATTAACCAAAGCTATACGTAGTATATACTAGGAAAATCTTAGTATCTGCGAGCGGCCGCAGTTACGTGATGGTGACAGCGACAGTGGCGCCACGCGTGGCAGCCATGTGAGATGTATTAGAACAATGACCGCCTGGGGTCGGCGATGACGTCAGCGATGTCTGCATGGTAGCTGTGCCAAACCTTCATGATCGCGCGCTTGCCTGATGATGATGATGATGATGATGATGATGATGTTGATGTAGATGTTGATGTTGATGTTGATGTTGATGTCAGATGATGATGATGATGATGATGATGATGAGTTGATGATGATGATGATGATGATGATGATGATGATGGAGTCAGTATTTGCGATGCTGATTACGACTATTCTGTATTAGCAGGGCATGATTCATTTGCGCTCACACTCCGCCGCTGCCAGCAAGCTAACTAACCTCGTAACCGATTCTCTCTCTGCGTCTCTTCTCTCTCTCTCATCTCTCTCTCTCTCTCTCTCTCTCTCTCTCTCTTCTCTCTCTCATCTCTCTCTCTCTCTCTCTTCTCTCGTCTCTGCTCTCTCTCTCTTCTCGTCTCTCTCTCTGCTGGCCAGCATGAGAGAGCTATGGTATGAGAATATGCCCATTTTGCGTCATCTTCAAAGCAGGGCGCACAGTGGAAGACAATGAATTAGTATGGATGCTTGCGATATTAGGGACGCGCCTAGTTTAGTCTTGGCTTTGACCAGCCGGATCGACTGCCGCCTTACCAAATCACGTATGCCACGCACACAGCGCGCGCGCACAACACGCCGACGTATATATATATATAATGTATGATATATATATATATATATATAATATATAATATATATATATATATATAGTATATCGTTCATCTTCTCTCTTATCTTATCTTATTATCCTTAAAGCTTAAATCTTTGTCTTTATTTTTATCTCGTCCTTTATCTTTGTCTTCTTTGTCTTTGTCTTTGTCTTTATTTTTTTTTTATCTTTGGCGGATTTATTATCTTTGTCTTCGCGCGTGCCTCTCTTTCGACGCGCGGCGCCTTTCTGCTCTCCCCGTCATGCCTCTCTCTACACATGCACGCATCCCCAAGACGCGCCCACACACGCAGCGCACGCACAACACACACACACACACACACAACACACACACACACACACACACCACACCGGCACACACACGCACGCAACGGCACGCCACGCACGCACGGCACACACAACACACACAGCTGTGCTGAGTGCCTATGGTCTCGGCACGCGCGTAGCATGCATGGCCACCGATGCCTTTAATAATTACAACGAACACGGCAGCATCAGCAGCCAAGCATTCAGCCCAGGCAACAGCAATAGAGGCGACAGCAACAGCAGCCAGCAGCAGCAATAGCGGCGGGCAGCCAGAAGCAATAGCGGGCGGCCCAGCATGAAGCATAGCAGCAGCAGCAGCCGCGGCAGCAGAAGCAACAGCACAGACGCAGCCAGCAACCGCGGCGGCGGCAGCACAAGCAAAAGCAACAGCACCAGCAGCGCCACCGAGCAGCAGCATAGCAGCATCAGTCGTGTAGAAATCACAGTAAAGTCGTGTAGCGATGATACCCACCGTCTGTCCCTCCGCTCCTTCCTTCCTCTCTTTTCCTCCCTCCCCTCATTTCCTCCCTTTCTTTCCTCCCCCTTCTTCCTTCCGCCCTCCCTTAAATATACGACCACATACGGCAGACACGCACAATGCACACACACACGCACACACAACACGCACACACGCCAACACACACACGCAACACACACACACACACACACACGCAAACACGTCGCGCGTACGCAAACACACCGCCGCACGGCTCGCACACAGCACACACCCACACACACACACACGCACGCACGCACGACGCACGCAAAACACTGCGCACGTGCGCAAACACACCGCGCACGCTCGCAACACACGCAACATGCACACACACACACACGCACACACACACGCACACGCCCACGCAAACACGCGCACGCTACGCAAACACACACGCACAACGCACGCAAACACGCGCCACGTACGCAAACACACCGCGCACGCTCGCACAACACACACCCACACACACACACACACACGCACGCACGCAACGCGCTGCGCGCTCACACACCGGCAGCGCTGATGTTTTAATACGCGTCGGTCAAAAAAGCAGATGTCGACGGAGCAGCACTGTGTGAGATGTACAGTGTAGAGGCTCATGTAGAGCGCGCCGTCGTCCTGTGTGCGTCACTTTGAGAAGCCCCGTGCAGCCTCGATGTATCTTTGCGGTAAATGACTTTTTTCTCATCTGCCTCTGCTATACTATATATATATCATCGAGATTAACTCACCTATTCAAATACTCACCACTATTAGCCACGTGAGTGATTTGCACGTTTCTTCCTGTGGCTCGCCAATATAATTGCGAGAGGGCGCGAGAGCAGAGCTAAGCCAGGGAAAGAGAGAGAGAGAGGAAGACGAGAGAGCAGAGAAGAGAGACCAGAGATGAATGAGCAGCAAGAGAGACGGAGAGAAGAGAGAGATAGCAGATTAGAGATAGAGCATAGAGATAGAGAATAGAGAAGAGATAGAGATAGGAGATAGAGATAGAGATAGAAGATAGAGATAGCAGATAGAGATAGAGATAGAGATAGAGATAGAGATAGAGATACGAGCATAGAGATAGAGATAGAGATTAGAGATAGAGATAGAGCATAGAGATAGAGATAGAGATAGAGATAGAGGATAGAGATAGAGATAGAGATAGAGATAGAGATAGAAGGGGATATATTGCTGCATATCAGTGACAGATGTGCTGTCGTGCGGCTTCGCTAAATTTTTAATTGTGATTTTAACTGCAGTTATTGAATTTTGCTGCTAATTGTGCGTGCGTTCATGTGCATGTGTGTCTCTGTGCGGCGTGGCGACCGCGTGCGTGCTGTGCACCCCACCGTGTGTTGTGCTGCAGTGTGCTGGTCCCGTCGTGGTACGCACGCGTTAACGACGGTTAGTCCTCACACATTATTTTATATACCTCGCCTATATGTTTCCCTCTTCGGTCTTTTGTCTGCCATCAAAACACTGCTAAAGCAGGTCTGATCGGACTCTCGGACATGATTGATTATTGATTATACACTCGAACATCGACGACGGAGAGTGACCGGCGGCTGGTCGCATGTATTTTCGGCTCCACCTTTATTGTCCGATTTAAATTTAGAGTGCGTCAAAATTATGTTGATGAGTTACGTTGATGTATGATGATTTATCGGTCCATCGGGTCGCATGCCACGTGTCGCGTGACACGTGGGACAACTATACCCCTTTCTATCTCTATCTCTATCTCTATCTCTATCTCTATCTCTATCAGGAGTGAATAATAATCGATAATAATAATATAATATAATATAATAGTACTCTATTATTATTCACTCCTGTCTTTATCTATATCTCTTCTCTCTCTCTTTCTGCCCCCTTTTAATCTTCTCTCTCTCTCGTCTCTCTCTCTCTCTCTCTCTCTCTCTCTCCTCTCTCTCTCTTTCTCTTCTCTCTCTCTCTGTGTCGCCATGATATCTGTCTCTATCTTCCTTTCTCTCTTTCTCGCTCACTCACTCTCTCTCTCCCACTCTGTTTCCTTCCCTAGAGCGCAAATGTGTGTGTGTGGTGTGTGGTTATCTACAGCCCCACGTTTTCTCTCTCTCCCCCTCTCACCCCTTCCCTGCCAACGAGCAGCCCTAACGAAGCACACATGCCAGCCTCTTGTATGTTAATAATTAATGAAAGCACGAGGGCCGGCGTCATCATCATCGCAACGTTTTGCGGCGACGATGCACGCATACGTATACTTCCCCTCTATCTACTTCGAAGATGCGCGCATCTCCGCATGCTGTCGTTCTGCATGCGCGTGCATATGCTATCCGAGCTCCACGTTTACTCAGTGCTTCGTTGCGTTCGTCAAACATTGTCATTCAAACATAATTAGCGCTGCTGTGTGCTTAGCGCTCACTGCCGGCAATGACTCGCGAGGAACCAGCCTAGCGAAGAGGAGGCTGAGCATGCGGCCCTACGTGTGGACCGTGAGTGCAGGGCTGCACCGTAAAGATAGGACGCGGGGGAAGCCAGCCTAGCCGAAAGCAGGAGGCTCAGGCTGCGCGCGTGTGCCGAGCGGGGTGCAGCGTGCTGACCGTAAAGCATAGGAGCGGGGAAGCCAGCCTAGCGAAGAGGAGGCTGAGGCATGCGGCGTGTGGAGTGAGTGCAGGGTGACCGTAAAGATAGGAGCGGGGAAGCAGTTGTGGCAGGAGGAGGAGGAGAGAGGAGCGAGGAGGAGGAGGCAGGAGGAGTGAGGAGGAGGAGGAGGAGGAGGAGAAAGAGGATGAAATTTCCGACTTCTCCGAGTTTTCTTGTGATAACGCATGGCGCCTCCCGGAGTAGGAGGAGGAGAAGGAAAGGAGGAGGAGGAGGAGGAGGAGGAGGAGGAGGAAGAAGATAGGGGCGAGAGAGTAGAGCAGATAAAAATGATGAGGGGGATATGGAGAAAGAAGCGGATGGGGAGGAGGAGGAAGGAGAAGAAGGGGACAGAAAGGGGAACAGGATGAGGAGGAGGAGGAGGAGACAGAGGCAGGAGGAGACGAGCGAGGAGGCAAGCGAGCAGGAGGCAGAGCGAGGCAGGCAGGAGGAGGAGGAGGAGGCAGGAGGAGAGGAAGGATAGCAAGAAAATAGGGGCGAGAGAGTAGAGCATATAAAAATGATTGAGGGGCTGATATGGCCAGAAAGGAAGCGGATGGCATGAGGAGGCGGGAGGGAAGAGCCAGAAAGAAGCGGACAGAAAGGAACAGGATGAGAGGAGGAGGAGGAGAGGGGGAGGCAGGAGAGCGAGGAGAGGAGGCAGGAGGAGGCAGGCAGGAGGAGGAGGCAGAGGAGGCCAGGAGCGCAGGCAGGAGGAGGAGAATAGAGGATGAAATAGCCGACTTCTAATGAGTTATTCTCTGTTGATAACGCATGGCCGCCTCCCGCTCTACCCAGACCTCCCCGTGGGCTCGTAGCTTCACGTCTACTGATGATAGGAGTTAACAGTGATAGGCTTCTGTCTCCTCATTCCCCATCACCAGCATCTCGCCCATCAGGCCGAATTTTCCCGTCGCGGCTCGAATTTCCTAAAAACACTGTTGTCTGTGCTGTGAGGCTGCGTGTTTAACCAGCTCCTCCTCCTCTCTCTCTCTCTCTCTCTCTCTCTCTCTCCTCTCGTCTCGCTTCGCTCGTGCAAAGCTTTCGCGTTACGCGTCTGATTTATTCTTAACGCCATACACGTAGCGGGCGACCAGGTGGCGTGCAGGTAGTGGAGAGAGCGAGAGAGATGCGATGAGAAAGGCAGGAGAGAGCGAGAGAGAGGCAGAGGTGGGAGAGAGAAAGAAAGAGAGAGAGAGAGAGCAGAGCGAATCGAGAGCGGCGGGAGAGAGGAGAGAGGAGAGCGGTTGGGGACGAGCAGAGAGAGAGAGAGAGAGAGAGAGAGAGAGAGAGAGGGAGAGAGAGCGAAAAAACGAGATAGCTATACATGTGCGTACATACCGAATTGACATTCGAGCTAAACAGGTGCTACTCAGCTATAGCATGAAATCAGATGTAGATAATATAATATAATAGGGAACCCTATCTATAGGGTTTCCTATTATAGATCTACTTCTGATGAGATGTAAACGCAGTGAGCTAGGTGTGTGTATAGACACCGACCGCTGCATATGTTAGGTAGCGAGGGATGAGTTGGGTTTCCGCAGCAGCACGCACGCACGCACGCACGCACGCACGCACGCACGCACGTCCCCCCCCCACACACACACGAGCACGTGTATGTGTATATGCAAGAGTAGATAATAACACATATTATTATAACGCACGTGTTATTATCTACTCTTGGTATATGTTAGGTAGAGAAGGTGGGGTGGGTGGAAGAAGGCCGCCGGTATTGGTTAGCATGTTATCATACACGGATCTCTGCACCAGCAGCCGATACATAGTGATACGTAGCAAGATAGCTTCCCCCCCGGTCATAGACTGAGAGATAGTCGAGGAGGGAGGAAGTGAGCGAGGGAGAGGGGAGACAGAGAGCGCGCGCAGAGAGAGAAAGACAAAGAGGGAGACCGAGCGAGAGTGAAGGACAGACAGAGCGAGAGAGAAAGTGAGAGAAAGAGAGATAAATAGAAATAGAGAGGAGAGAGAGAGAGAGAGAGAGAGGTAGAGAGAGTAAGAGCGCGAGAGAGAGGGAGACCGGGAGGCTTGATCAAGAGAGCAAAAAAGAGAGGATGTGTGAAAGAGTAAACGGATGTGACTGAGAGAGGTAGCGAGGGAGGGAGGAACTGAAGGAGGGTGGGTGGCAGAGAGGGAAGGGTGGTATGTGTCCCCGCATGTTTGCCATAGCGAGCGCGCCACTCACCGGACGTATTGGAAATGACAGCGAAAATTGGCAATTATCTAGTGCTGTGTTTTTGACGTGACGCGCGCATGATTCACACGATGAGTGGGAGTGGGGACTTCACCGTGTGCGTGTGCGTGCGTGCGTGCGTGCGTGTGTGTGCGTGTGAGTGAGTGCGTGCGTGCGTGCGTGTGCGTGTGGGCGTGCACACGCGCGCGTTAGTGCGATTGTGCTTGCGCGTGTTCGTGCGTGTGTGTGTGCGTGTATCTGCGTGTGTTTGTGCGCGTGGGTGTGCAGGGGTAGAAATTCGTTTGAAAATTCACAGGCCAGCCGGGCTTGTAGGTAAGGGATTTTACAGGCCCGCCAGGCAAATTTTACAGGCCGGGGACGGTTTTGCACGCTGGGGGTGGATTTTCTACGGGCCCGTTGGGCTTGCTAGTATTAGAAATGTCAGGCCCGAGCCTTAAAATATGGGCCCTTAGGATTTCGACCCATGGTGTGCTTGTGCGTGCGTGTGTGCATGTCTTTGTATGTGTAACGTCAACGCTTGCAGAGCAGGACATATACATATACTTCATACATATAGAGACTGCACATTTCCGCTTCAAAATTTGCCAAATTCCGTTTCGGAGATTACTAAATTCCACTTCAATTCCGCCTCAGCAAATTTCTACATTTTAATTCAGAAATAATTAAAATTAAGAGAAAACACTGATGGATGCCTGTTTTTTTTGTGTTTGTAGTTTTTTTTACATCTGTAATTTCTTTTGGAAGGTTAAAGTGATGAATGTAAGATAAGTTTTCATAATCATTTTGTGTGTGTTGGGAGTGATTTGAGCTGTTTTAAAGGTTATTTTTGTGTTTTGGGAGGTTATTTTTTGGTGAAACTGGTGATTCCGTTTCAGAGGGGGTGATTCCGTGATTTCCGTCCATTTTCCGTTTTCATGGAAATGTGCAGTCTCTATACATATAACGACGCTTTGTATTACTTTCCACGGTAATTTATGGGGGTTACCATAGTTCTAACATTGCCTCTCCTTCTCTCACTTACAGATTCGCGGCCAAGCAACCAGGATGCTGCGTAGATGAGGTCGGCGCCCCCTGGTGACTGACACACACACTAGCAGCATGAGTGTGCTACAGTGCTGCGTGCTGACGCTAGCTGTCGTGCTGTGCGCACTCACTGGTACGTAACCGCAACCTACACCCTAGCCCTTCCCACCTCAACCTACTCCTTGCATCCTCCCTCTGCCTCTGCCTTCTCACCTTCCCCCACTTACCCAGCCATAGTGCTGCATGTTGACACTAGTTGTCATGCTGTACTTATTTACTGGTATGTAATCTTATCACCCGTACACTCTGCCATCACTGCCTAACCGATCCTCTCTTATCCCCACCTCTTAACTCCACTCTACCATGCCCCGTGCACCCTGCCCTCCTCTCCACTGCGCTCTACCTCCATCACTATCCCCAACCTCCAATCTATCCTCATCCACCATCATATCAAGAGCGAATTAAGAAGCGTATCATAACCTTCTTAATACTCTCTTGATCATATCCCCCCCCACTCTTTACTCCCGACTACCAACTCATAAGTTCGTGTTAACCACCTACTACCGCAAATGGGGTCGTTGTCGTATCAGGTACTACAGATATGTACCCGAGGTAGTTTTTGGTTGTTTAGTATTATGTTTATATTTTTATATGAGGTATGTTTAGGGTTAGGGTTCGGGTTAGGGTTAGGGTTAGGGCTAGGGTTAGGGTTAGGGTACACTTCTGTAGTACAAGTCTGGTACACTTTGTGTATACATATATGTACCTCGGGTACATATCTGTAGTACCTGATACGACAACGACCCCTTCAGCCATACTACCACTCACCCAGCTGGCATCCACCCAGACTGCATTATATATATATATCTATTTTTTGCCAATCGCGATATTTATAATATTGCTCGGGGTTGTTGTTGACAAACACAGTGCTGTTGGTAGTCCGTAGAGCTAAAAAAGGACGAATGCTGTACCCTTGCATACCGTATCAATCTTTCCGATTGGCACTTGCATCATGTTTATAGCACAACATAGGCGCTCACGCAAAAAATCCTTTTCGTCACCGATTTTGTGTGTGCTGAAATTTGATCTAGCGCCCTTATGTTAATCAGTTTTTTAAGGAGATATTTTTTCTCCCCGCCTGCGTAGTAATTATACGCGTTCGATCACAAACAACTGCATGCTGGGAGAATTCGACAAAGAAAGAATTCCAACGCTCGCCTATCCATCTCTGAGATACTGGCCAGGGCTACCCTAGCGTAAACTGTCAATCACTACTAAACACTGGCGTGAGGCTGCCCGCACGTGTACCATTAATCAACGAACGTAATTAGGCATGCTGGAAGAAGCTGCAGTCCTTGACCATGGCACGTATTATCTGATGTTTCTAGGTGGGTGTAGATCTGCTAATCTAAGTTAGCTAATGATTAGCTGGTAAGCCGTCGGTGAATTGGCATGGTCGATATGTATTCGTGGAGTGGTTGGTGTGCATGCACGCACACGTGCGTGGCAGTGCATCTGTGTGGCGTAGAGATGGGGCCGCCATCTTGTGTATGTTCTTGTATATTGTGTTTGGTGCGACGACAGACCAGCTGCTGGTAGCGGCGGTGTACTAAGTATGTTCTTGTGTTTGTTGCGAGGACAGACCAGCTGCTGGTAGCGGCGGTGTACTAAGTATGTTCTTGTGTTTGTCGCGAGGACAGACCAGCTGCTGGGAGCGGCGGTGTACTAAGTATGTTCTTGTGTTTGTCGCGAGGACAGACCAGCTGCTGGGAGCTACGATGGACAGCCTGCTGTACAAGCCACGGGTCGTCGAGCTGTCTCCGCGCTGCGTCACCGTCAGCTGGGACCCCCTCGCATTCGTCGAAGCCCGCAACAGCACCTTGCTAGGTTACAGGTGAGCGAGCGTGCGAGCAGTTCTCGCAGGGGGCGCCACGTGTCAGCACGCTGAATTTGTGCCACTCCGGTAGTTTTATGTGGATTCGGTTTCATAATTAATAATTAATATTACTAATTATAACTCTAAAAATAATTTCTAAGCAAATATTTATAATAAGTCTAATAATTAAGTGAATAAATCAAAGAAGTGACCACAGTCAAGTGTAGCACTGTTGTTCTGTATTGGTAAACTGTAAATCATCGTTGAAACCCAAATCTAGTCGACTGGGATATATATCAACTGATCTAAACTTTACTTAAATCCAAAGTTTACACCTCATCTCCTTACACAGTTGTATAATAAAGATTGTATATGAGTGCAGACAATAACGATGTATAACAATAATAAGGTTAGAGTTGAATTGAGCTTCTAGCACAAAATGGCTCTACCGTCAGAACCATTCATGGAATACCTGATTACACAATCTTGTAGTGCTTAAGATTAGCACATAATTAAAATTCGGTGAACATTGAAAAACATAATGATTATCCATGCTCTAGCATGCGTCATTTATTACACAGGCCATGATGTTGCTGCCTTTTGTCGAAAATTGTAATTAGCATTGGTAATGTTTATCGTTAACGTGAATAATATTAATTTCATTAGATATCAAAATTAAAACTATGCGATGTCTTGCGTTCTTCTCTGCGCAGAGCAAAGTACCAGCTGATCGAGAAAAACACGAAGCCTAAGCTGAGGGAGACGTCGTCGTCGCCGACGCGGGATGAGGATGAGGAGCGCGAGCGGGATGCTGCCGACATCATCAGCCGGCCGAAGCGCGCCAAGAGCGATGCTGGCGGTAACAACAACAATGACGGCAAGCGGCGGAGGAACAAGAAGAAGAAGTCGAAGAAGAAAAAGAATAAGAATAAGAACAGGAACGATGCGTCGGCGGCGGCGGCGGGAGGAAAGCGTCGGAGGGTGGGGTGGACGATGGACGACGAGTGTAGCGGTGGAGCGGAGATCAACAGCTGTCACGTCTGTAACCTCACCGCCGGTGAGTCATCGTTAACTATACAACAGTAGCAGCAGCAGCTGCTGCATGCTCCTCCTTATCTTCCTCTTCCTCCGCCTCCTCCTCCGCTTCCTCCCCTTTCTCCTCCTATATTTCTGCTTACCACTCCACCAGCTCATGTTTCTGCTCATATTTGCCTTCCTCTTGCCCCTCCTCATTGTCATTATCCTTTTCCTCGTCCTGTGCTTCACCTTCTACTGCCTCCTGCTCATCGTCTTCCTGATCCTCTACTTCTTCTCTTCCTCCGCCTCCTCTTTTTTCCTTTCTCTGCCTCCTCTTCTTTTTTCCCTTCTCTCCCTCCTCCTCTTCTTCTCTTCCTCTCCCTCCTCCCCTTCTTTCCTTTCTCTGCCTCCTCCTCTTCTTTCCTTTCTCGGCCTCCTCCTCTTCTTTCCTTTCTCTGCCTCCTCCTCTTCATTCCTTTCTCCGCCTCCTCCTCCTCTTGTGCTTGACCTCCTTTTCCTCATCTTCCTCTACTTTGGGTAGTCTCCTCCTGTTCCTCTCATTTTTGGATTAAACATCCAACGAGTTAGCAATTAAACTTCCTCCGAGCTAGCGACGTTGATACTTTATGCTGTTCTCGCCTTCTCTCCCCCTGCGGCACAGACCACAAGTACAAGTTTCGTGTGGAGGCTAACTACCAGACGGGCATGCGTGTGCAGAGTGAGAGCTCAACTTCCCTCGTCGTTGGCCTGCCGCCTGAGCAGCCCTACATCACGGCTATCACGCCCGTCGACCACGAGACCCTGGAAATCACGTGGCAGGTAGGCACGCACGCACGCACGCACGCACGCACGCACACGCACACACATAAGTAGTTATGTGACGGGGTGTGTGTTATAGCGTGTTGCGTCATGTGATTTCATGCTGTCATTTCATATCATTTGTAGATACCGTTTTGAGTTCGTAATGTACTGTCATGATATGCTTTTGGTATCATATACCTGTATTTTCTCTATGTGTCATGAATAATTTTAGAGCGCATAGCAGAGTTTACATATCTTTACACACACAAGCACAGGGTTTGCTCGTGAATTAATATACAATATTCTATGTTTATATATACTAGCGGGATACCCGGCGTTGCCCCGGGGAAATCAGTGGCGTTACTCAGTTGGTGACCGCTTGGTTGAAAGGAAAATACCCCAAAAAATCGAACTATCTATCTATCCTTTCATCCATCCATGCATCCATCCATCCATCCATCCATCCATCCATCCATCCCATTCCATGCCATCCCATCCCATCCCATCGCACCAAATCCTATCCCATCCTATATCCCATCCCATCCCATCCCATCTCCCATCCCATCCCATCCCATA
>NW_014577188.1:434496-441486 GCF_000485595.1 Priapulus caudatus | reverse complement strand
GGTCGCCGGAGGGGCGGCAGCGTGGGAGCCCGCGGGGCAGCCCCTACACGTCGAGCGAGCGCGCACGCCGCGGCGAGGCCGGCGTGGTGCAGGGCAGCCCCTACGGCAGCCCGTACTCGAGCAAGCACGGTAGCCGAGAGAAACACAGGCGGCGACGCAAGCGCAGCAAGAACAAGGATTCCGCGTCGCTGAAGGGGCATAACACGGGTGAGAGACGCGCGCGTGCGTCGTGTGCCACTCCCACATATAATAGCCATAGAAGGTGGATTACATTAGAGGAGCTTATCAGATTGCTCCTCATTCTTACGTCGTTTGTGAAATTTATAACGTTAAGTTTTTCATATATGTCCAGCCTGTCGTGATTTAAAAATTTTTAACACTTGTATAATAAGATCCATTTTTTTAAAAACATGTAAAATTCTATAGTAAAATACTATAACAACTAGCCAGTCCTGTTCAGAATCACTCCCGTCGTCGTCGTTACGCTCGTCAGGCCAAAACAAAATATGTGTGGTTACCGTTACATGCCGAAAAAAAATAGCGTAGGTAGGTAGGGAAAACATTTTATTTTCTTGAAATATTTTATTTACGAACCATGTCCGAAGGATGTGCGTTGTGCCTTTTGAAGCCGGAAATGTCCAATTCATTTTTTTTTTTTTTTTACTTTAAAGAAAATTGAAAATAAAATGTTTAGGGTCGCTGGGAATAAATAGGGTCTGTCGGGAAACCGTAACCACACCTATATTTTGTTTTGGCCTCATCATGAAACCCCGCTCTCGTCCCCGTTCTCATGCTCGGCGTCGGCGTTGTCGTCTGTTGCAGATCAGGAAACGGTGTGCAGCGTGAAGTCTGGTCACCACACGCGTGACAGCCGACCTTCTGAAGGAGACTGCTCCTCGGATGCCTGAGTCATCCCAGAAGCATGCCGGAAGCATGCCGGAAGCATACCATAGGCATCCCGGAATCATTCCGGAAGCATCCTGGAAGTATACTGGAGTCATTCTGGAAGCATCCTGGAAGTATACTGGAGTCATTCCGGAAGCATGCCGAATTCATCCGGGGAAGTATACCAGAGTCATCCTGGAAGTATATTGTAGTCATCCCGGAGGCATACCTGAATCATCCCGGAGCTACGATGCACAACTGATTGAGATCATCCCGTCACCCACGATTCCGTCGCCATGGTGACACGCTAATGTGGTGGGCGATGCCGCGAGAGGGAAACGATTTTGCACCCTCCGTCGAGGAACCTGATTTTTGCCAAAGAGCCTTTTGCGCATGACATGACTTGCGGTTGCGAAATGCATGTCGTGTTGTCTCCTGGTTGTGTGAGACTGATTGTACAGTGATGCCAAGCTGCGGAGGTGACCGCTTGGACCACGAATTGTGAAGGTAGTGGCACAATTTTGTATTGATTAGATTTGTATCGCATTGTGCTTTTAGTTGGCCACGTTTTTTTTTTTTACATTTTGCATTCTGGTTGTTTCCAGGGAGTATCGTGAATAGGTGTAATTCCGCCCAAGAGGCACTCTGTTTTTGTGAACGTCTCTGCTCTGTATTTATTTCTAGAGTTTGTTACCATATATCATGTTATGGTTTCCAACCTATTGAAAGAAGGAGCAGTCAGTCCGTCTGATGTTGCCTCGTGATTGGAGACGTTGTAAATCATGCATAGTAATCATAAATGCAGAGTGTTTTCGTTGAGAAAGCTTGTGTCGTCTGTGTTGGCTCTACTTACTGTATATGGTTCCACCATGATGATTCTTAACATGAATATGTTTGTAATGATTTGACACAGTTATGTTTACGCGGTATTTTCTTCAACGCTGGGGAGACTAAGTTGTTTCGAAGCTTTTGGCGCAGTGGCTGGTTGTTTTTACGTCTTTATCGGAAATTATTAGTATTTCACATATTACGTTGCATCTGTCCGCTGGAGGGCAGCACCGGGTCAGGCAGCGATTTTATGTCAGGCGTGAAATTGTTCAGGTGATGTGGTTTTATCTATTGAGTGTTGAGGAAATTATTCACGTTCGAAGTCGTGCGAGAATGTTGTGTCTGTTTGTTATTTATGAAAAAAACGGTAGTTTTTTCTCCGTCGTTAGGTTGTGCATAAAAATCGTTACAATGTTCACTGTGAATCTTTTAGTGCTACTGGTTGCCACTATACAACTATACTATAGTCATCACCACTGCTCATCTTCATATCCCCACAGCGTGGGAGCAATGCAGGGTGGTGTATGTAGTAGCTAGTGCTAGCGTTCACTGAAGATGACCGCACTGCCTGTAGTGGCATGTTGTGAGACACAGTATACGTGCTAGCTAGCACTAGTAGCAGTGACTAGCGTTTATCGTGAGCGTGGACGTAGCTCAGGCGAGAAATAAGTTTGTGTTATCCCTCACACCCCCCCACGTATATTTTAAATGCGCAATTGTATGTGTGTGCGCGCGCGCGCACGCGTGTGTGCGGGAGTGTGCGTGAGTGTATGAATACATACGAGTTTTACACCGCTGTACAGATATTACACATTCTTCATCGTCCGTCGCTGTGCGTGTTTTCGTGTATTTATTCAGTGTTTGTCAGCGCACTTGTTTTATTGACATGCTATGTGTGGGGATAGATGGCGCTGATCGTCAGCCGCGGTCACGTGGGAAATCGAGACGTTTTAACTGAATTTCTGTCTTATTTCCTAGCATTCATAATTTAGTTCTACGACCAAGTGTCTTCTTTAGTTTAAAACTGCATGCGCGTGCGTGCGTGCATGCGTTGGTGTATGCGTGTATGTACTTGTACTGTGCCAAACTCTGTCCGAAGAGAGCATAATAGCATTCTCATGTATAGGGCAGGGTGCTGCGAATAGAATGCAAACAATCACAAACAATTCATAGACGCCACTTGTCTCGTATAAATAACACAACATTAACGTTGTGAGCCACGTTTTGTAAAGACGATGCAGATATCAGCTTGTTGCACAGATGAACATTATCCGAAGGAATATTAGTAAAAAAACAACAACACTACTGCCTTTTATTGTCACGCGATATAAATTAAATCAAAACCAATGAGCGAAATTTGTCGAAACACGTCGAATTCCTCCGGGTTTCTAACTTGCAGATACGTGTCATGTATTTGTGGCCTAGGTTTAGCCGTGGTTTTGTTTTGTGAGCACAATGTACGAGGCATGTGCATCACATGTGCAGAATGTAAGTAAATGCTTCAGTTCGTGACGGGTGTCACCTGCGTATAAACTGTCATTTTTGAATAAATTATATTAAAAACGAGCTAAATTTGGTTATTTCGCTTTACTTACGTACTTATACTTACTTTACGTACTTACGTACGGTTATTGTGCTATCTAGTTATCTTTTATTTCTCGCAACTCCCCTCTGCCCTCTCCCATTTCTTTCCCAACTGCCTGTAACTGCAGCGACAGCTACACCGTGACGTTTGAAAACATTTTAGCAAATTAGAAACTATTGTTTCCAGTGAGCTGTCGCACACCACCCGGTTCACATCAAACGCATCATGCGTAATGTGACACGTGGCCACTATTAAATCAGGAGTAGATAATAGAAGAAAAAATAAAGAATCTTCTATTATCTACTCCTGATTAAATCACTACCGGATCTGCAGAGTGGAACTGCAGACTGGAAGAGAAAGTTCATTTCAAAACTAGAGCACTATCTGGAATATCGAGCCTGTAAGGGTTTTACCATAGAAACTCATCCCATCCCATCCCATCTCATCTCATCGGCATCCCATCCCATCCCATCCCATCTCATCGGCATCCCATCCCATCCCATCTCATCCCATGCCATCCCATCCCATCCCATATCCCATCCCATCCCATCTCATCGGCATCCCATCCCATCCCATCTTATCCCATCCCATATCCCATCCCATCCCATCGGCATCCCATCCCATCTCATCCCATGCCATGCCATGGCATGCCATCCCATCCCATCCCGTCCCATCCCATCCCATCGCACCGCACCGCATCCCAACCCATGCCATGCCATGCCATGCCATCCCATCCCATCCCATTCCATCCCATCCTATGCCATCCCATCCCATCCCATCCCAAACAGTAAAAAATAATAAGAAATCAAAAGATAAGACATTACAAATAAAAAATAAAAAATTTAAAAATAATACATATATACTAAAGAGGTAGGTAAAGGGGAATAAAGGAAAAAAAGGGAAAAGAAAGGGAAAATAAGTTCCCCAGCTGGGACTCGAACCCAGAATCCTGGTGTAGGAGACAGATGTTCTAGCGATTAGGCCACTGTGCCATTAAGAACCACCTCCCAGACGTGCTTATTTTGAAAATATCTTTAGTTTTCCTCTAGGCTGCGGAGTTCTATAGTTATGCGAGTACGGACTAATTCGGCTGAACAACTTTATATATATTGTAAGCGGGCAGATTCCATATGCCACGCGGAAGCGATAGCGATACGGGGATATATATATCGTCTTGAATCCTGCCTCTCCATTCCGAATATAACGTTCTTTGATACGTGCCAACGTGACAACGCACGTAAACATCGCCGATCGATATAACCAACATATAATTGCTCGTTATGTCTGACGCCTCGTTAACGTCGTCGGCAGCTGAACGTCGGTCACCGCATGCCTCCGCACGGCTTTACCATCCACCACCGCGAGTACGGCTCCAGCGGCGACTACGTGACGACGCGGGTAGAGGGCGCTGACGGGCGGCGGCGCGAGCTCGACGGTCTCGCGCCGCTCACCGACTACGAGGTCTACGTGGCAGCGTACAGCGCGAACGGGGAGAGCAGTCCCAGCAACCCGCGCTACGGGCAGACTACCGGTGAGTGGCGCCATCTGTAGGCAGTCGATCGCATTAATTGTGCTGCTTGTTACGAAGATTTTGTGATATGTGAAGAAATAAAATATGTGAAAGATTGTAAAATAATAATAGTAATAATAATAGTAATAATAATGATAATCAGATAATAAAGATAAGATTATTAAATCATGGTATGATTAAAATATAATAACTGAGTTAATCTGAGTATAAAACATTAAAATCATGCAATAAGTCAAACAATATATAAGATAAACACATTAAAATCACGTCAGGGTGCGAAATTAACGGGAGTCCGGCGTCAAATACTCCCTGATTTACTGTCGGACTCCCTGATTTGACATATGCAGGAGTCCGTGTGACTCCATGAAAATTCGGCCATACTAAATAGTTCGTTCTAGAGCACGACCTCGCGGAATTACTGTATTTGTTCAGCTAATGTCCAAAGAAAATTTGGCAGACTAAATTTGTGCAACTGCATGAATCTTAAAAATAAGCACATGCGTTATTCTTAATATCTTCAATTTTTAACCTCAGACTGCGGACTCCCTCATTTTGCTGCGGATTCCCTCTTTTTGAGGGTAGGGAGTCCGTTGGACTCCCTTGTTCAAAAGTTTATTTCTACCCCTGTCACGTGATACAAAAACGAGTACAAAGACAGTAACCTTAAACGTAATATAAACTTGGCATATTGCATCATTATTCATGGATGTCCCCAGCATTGCTGCTTGCAGTAAACAATAAGATAAATACATTACATATATACATAATAAAGCATCACCATGTCACATTGTCCTTCCACGTATTTCCCTCTGCTGTCTGCAGTGGGGCTGCTGCCGGAATCTGATGAAGCCATTGGCAGCAGCACGGAAGAGAGCACGCGTCTGCTCATCATCATCCTCGGCACCGTGCTCGGCGGTCTCATCCTCCTCCTCCTCATCTTCATCGTTCTGTGCGCATGGAAGCAGCGCCAGCAACGACAGATCATCATGGGTGAGTGACGTCGCGTGCATACACGGCATTCGCCGGTTCTTACCCACTCTCTATTCTTCTCCATCTTATATTCCTCTTGTATTCCTCGTATATCATGCTTATATTCCTCTTCTATTCCTTGAATATCATGCTTATATTTCCCTTAATATATTCTTCTTATATTCCTGTTATATTCCTATTTAATTGTATCTCTTTTTGATCTCTATTGTATTCGTCTTGTACTCGCCTTGTATTTTTTCCATGTTCTGTTGTTTTGTTGTTTGTTTGGCGTGCTCGTCATTGAGTGATGTCATTGTTTGGCGTGCTCGTCATTTGAGTGATGTCATTGTTTGGCGTGCTCGTCATTTGAGTGATGTCATTGTTTTGCGTGCTCACCATTGAGTGATGTCATTGTTTTGCGTGCTCGTCATTGAGTGATGTCATTGTTTTGCGTGCTCGTCATTCAGTGATGGACGAGAAGATACGGAGCAAGTACGCGGACACGTCGCTGCAAACGTACATGGAGCGTGCCGTGAGCAAGACAAACGGACCCTTCCCCAACGGACAGCTACAGCAGGTAAGCATGTCTGCCAATAGGTGGCGCTCCGATAACATGACGCGCATGAGAATGCTCGATCGAGAATCTAAATTTGGATAAATGAATTGAGTATAAACTCAAAAGCACTAAAATAGCAGTAAAATTTTCAGTGTTTAGATATGAAATAGTAACGATACACTATTGTATATAATGGTTGCATATAATGATTCTACCTAATGATCGTACTTTGTGATTGTATGTAGCTATTATGCATATAATGACGGGCTGAGATCTCGCTTCTTCCCCCCTGCATCTAACGGTCATACGGTGAAACCATACGTAACAACTATATGTTGCAATCATACGTTACGATCGTGCATAAAGATCATACGTATCAACCATACGAACGTCGCTGTATGTAGCAACTATACGTCCAACATCGTACATATCAGCCATGCATAACGACCACACATAACAACCGTATAAAACAGCTATACTTAATGATTGTATGTAACAACCATACATACATAATCATACTTAACAGCCATACATACGTCACCATGCATAGAGAGCGTACGTAACAAGCATACATACGTCACCATGCATAGAGAGCGTACGTAACAAGCATACATACGTCACCATGCATAGAGAGCG
>NW_014577188.1:431062-434486 GCF_000485595.1 Priapulus caudatus | reverse complement strand
AGTGTGTGTGTGTGTGTGTGTGTGTGTGTGTGTGTGTGTGTGTGTGTGTGTGTGTGTGTGTGTGTGTGTGTGTGTGTGTGTGTGTGCGCGCGCGCGCGTGCGTGCGTGCGTGCGTGTGTGTGTATGCTTTTTTCCTTTTTTTGTGGTAAAAGGGGGGGTCCTGACCCCCTCGACCCCCCTCTGGATCCGCCCCTGTAATCAAGAGCTAATAATACCTAACTTGCTATAATGTATAGGGTGAATATACCACTACCCTGCGCTCATGCAATGGTCTCACCTGCCGTATCGATTAGCCACCATCTGGCGAAGCGGTGCTTTGCCGGTCTCTCGCTCTACTCGCTCCGCTACATTTTCACGTCATTATAACCACCGTCTCACCGGTCAGCGCACGGACAGACGATGTAGTGTAGAATGCATTTATAGATTGAATATTCCTTGTGAAGTGTTTGTGTTATCGTGTATGTGCTCCTCTCTGTCAAGCGTTCCGTGGATATGTGGTTGGCTTACAGGTGAAAATTCTGCATCATAACGACTCGGCGTAAGCGTACTACGCTGAGATGGCGGCCGGTAACCATAGTAACATCGCATTCAGGTAGGACAAATAAAAAAGTTTACTTACAAGAAATTAGGTTTTTTGAACGCACCGCGTACTAACTTCTACGGCTATATAGTAGTGGTTAGCACTGGTTACACGTAGATTGATTGAGGATGGTCTGATATCAATCCGCATGCACGTGTATATAGAATTATATATGTAGTATAATATCAGGAGTAGATAACTAATAGACTAAGAGTAAGAGAACATCTCTATTTATGCGTCGTGATTGTGTGCGTCGGGTGTTTATTCGTGTGCGTCGGGGTTTTTTGTGAACGTTTATCGTGTGCGTCGGGATTTTTGTGCATGCACAAAATTGTGCGCGGAGCTCGACGCATGAATGTACACGCCAGAAGGACGCCAGACACGCGCAGAGCGCGCTGGACCAACGCCAGACCCACGCGAAGCACACGATGGGTATTCGTTGTATGTTCGTCGGCTGAGGTGTAGCGAACACCCAGCGCACACCTAGCGCACACCTAGCGTGCTTTTAACGCATGTCCAGCGAACATGCAGCGAATATGGGCGTGCTGAACGAGTCTGTAGCGCGCCCAACGTTCTTCTAGCGTGTTCCTAGCGTGTACGCAGCGTGTAGCCATGCTGCCATGGGGTATATAAACGGGTCCCGCCCCACCTCCTCATCATCACTTCTCCTCAGACCCTCATGGGTGATGACAGAGATTCCTGCCGATCGTGTCTAGAGGAACCACCTCAGAAGATGGAGGATCCCGGCAGGCTGCGACTACAATACGAAATCGCCGTTCTCCAACATCAGCAGAACCTCATGGAAGTTGGAACTGGCACTTTACCAAGTCCATGTCATCAGGAGAAGGAGAAAGAGAAGAGGTCAACGGAGGTTCTGGGTCCGATCGTGGATCGGTAGGCGACGACAGTTTGGCCTGTATGACCAGCTACTTGTTGAACTTCGTAACGAAGACCAGGCAGCCTTCAAGAACTTCATGCAGATGTTCAACGAGCTGCTAACCAGAATGGGTCCGAGCATCACCAAGCACAATATAACCTACAGAGATGCCCTCGACCCTGGCCTGAAGCTTGCCCTCACTCTGCGGCATCTTGCCTCTGGGACCAAGTATCACTCAATGTCCTATGGGTGGAGGGTGCCTCGCAACACCATATCCCTGACCTGTTTGTTCGCTGACCTGACCGTTCGCTGGCTGTGCGGTGCATGCGCGCACAACGACGCACTGATCTATTTTCCATTTTTTTAATTAATTTTCAGTGCGCGGGCCGTGTGTCGTGTATGTGTGACTGGGGCATAAAGGGCCGGACACACTAGGCGATTAAATCGGGCGATAAAATCGGGCGACAAAATCGCCCGATTCTATCGCGCGAATCGAGTGGACACACTAGGCGATTAAATCGGGCGATTAAATCGCCGGTGAATAAGTCGTGCATGCATGTGCACGTAGACGTGCGTGCGTGCGTGCGTGTGCACGTACACCTGCGTGCATTCATGCGTGCGTGCGTGTGTATGCGCATGAAAACGTGCGCATGAAATGATGCATGCGTTCATGCGTGCGTGCGTGTGTATGTAAACGTGCATGCGTGCGTGCATGCGCATGAAAACGTGCGCATGAAATGATGCGTATGTAAACGTGCATGCGTGCGTGTGTGCGTGCGTGTGTGCGTGCGTGTGTGCGTGCGTGTGCATTACATGACATGACATACTAAACATGAAACATCGCTATTACGTCAGTATCATTGAACAACTCTGATTGGCTGATGAATTTTAACAATCGGGCGATTTTATCGCCGGCCCCGGACACACTAGGCGATGAAATCGGGCGACAAAATCGCCCGATAATAAAAAATATATCAAAACGTTTTGATCTATGCGATGAAATCGGGCGATGAAATCGGGCGATGAAATCGGCGGCGATTGAGTGGACACACTAGGCGATTTCACGGCGATTTCGTCACCCGATTTAATCGCCCGATTTAATCACCTAGTGTGTCCGGCCCTTAAGCAAAGCGCAGGCAAAATGAAGCAGAAATAAAATTCCAGTTTTAGTTTTTAGCTAGTTTTTAGCTATTGCTGATTGACTAAATGTGTGCTCAAATAGCGCTCATTTTTGTGCCCAGGGACCCTTGAAATTTTGAAATTTTCTGGTGGAGGCCCCCCAGACCACCCGCCATGTGCTTCGAATTCGCGCCTAACGGCGCTCACTGTGGGTGGTGTGCCCTTTTTGGGGGATGTGCCTTTAAAAAACTGGAAAAATACTGTCTAGCCTCAGCCCTGGATCCGCCCCTGGTACCCGTCGTGCTAAACCGACCAGGCTCTCCGACTGTTACACGTCGTATACGCGTCGTCGTCGTACCCTCTCGCCAACGTAGAGGGAACTTGTGGCTACCGTCGTGCGTACAGTACTTGCCTGACGCTGAGAGGGTCTATATGCAGGGCTGCCAACTCTCGCGCATTTTGACCAAATCTCACGCTCTCACGCTGATCTTACAATATCTCACGCACAGCAAAAAAATGCTGAGATATCTCACGCATGAATATCTCTTCATGAATGAAACGCTGAAATATCTCACGCACAGCAAAAAAAATCTTACAATATCTGAAAACAGTCACTTTAGTAGGCCCTATGCACCAAATTGCACAAATTGAAGTTATAAAATGCAAAAGCTCCCTACCGTGGGAGGGGGGAACCCCCCCCTCGGTCGCTTCGCTACCTCGCATCTCACTCTCACCTATCACCCAATGTTGGCAGCCCTGGTCTATGTCCCCCGGGGTACTGCCGGAACGTACCCTGGGTACGGTCCGGTAGTGTCTTACACACCGGAACGTACCCTGGGTACGGTCCG
>NW_014577188.1:417097-431052 GCF_000485595.1 Priapulus caudatus | reverse complement strand
GAGAGAGAAGGGAGAGAGAAGGGTCAACGGCAGCTGGTTCTGGTCGATCGCTGGATCGGCTGCGACGACAGTTTGGCTGCTTGACCAGCTACTTGTTGACTTCGTAACGCAAGACAGGCAGCTTCACGAGCTGCATGCAGGTTTCAAGAGCTGTAACAGAATGGGTCGAGATCACCAACGCCCAATATACCTACAGAGATGCCTCGACCGTGCGCTGAAGCTTGCCCTCCTCTGCGGCATCTTGGCCTCTGGGACAAGTATCACTCATCGTCCTATGGTGGGAGGGTGCCTCGCAAACACCATATCCTGCTTGTTTTGTTCGCGGACCTGACGTTCGCTGGCGTTGTTGCGGTGAAATGCGTGCGCACAGAGCGAATGATCTATTTTCCTTTTCTTTTATTAATTTATCAGTGGCGGGCGTGTGTCGTGTTATGTGTGGGATGGCAGTAAAGGGCCGGGACACCTAGGCGATTAAATCGGGCCGATAAAATCGGGCGACAAATCGCCCTCATTCTATCGCCCATCGCGAATGCGACTGGAACACTAGGCGATTAAATCGAGCGCGATGTAAAATCGCCGATCACGTGATAAGTCGTGCATGCATGTGCGTAGAGTGCGTCCGGTGCGTGGTGTGCACGTTACACGCTGCTTGCAGTTCATGCCAGTGCGTGCAGGAGCCGTGCGTGCGTGCGTGCGTGCCTGTGCGTGTCGTGTGCAAAGTACACGTGCGTGCAACGTGCGCTGCGTGCGTGCGTGCGCGTGCCGTGATTGTACGTACCACGTGCTGTTCGTGCTGGTGCAGGTGGCTGTGCGTGTGCACCTTACACGTTGGTACATGAGTTGGACGTGCGTGGTCAAATCTTGTGACGTACACGGTGCTGTGCCTGCGGTGAGTGCTGCACGATTCACCTGGTGCGCATGCGTGCGTGTGCACGTACACGTGCGTGCGTACGTGCCTGCACGTGCGTGGTGCTACGTTCACCTGGCCGTTGCATGCAGTTGCGTGCGTACGTGCCGGCAGTGGACTGTGACCGTACAGTTCGGTGCGTGCCGTAGTTGCTGCGTGATGCACGGTACATTCGTTGTGTGCAGGTGTGCGTGCGTGCGTCGCTTTCGTGTGTGCTGCAGGGTACACGTGCGTGCGTGCGCGTGCATGCATGTGCACGTAGACGCTTGCGTGCGTCGCTGTGGCTGATGTGCACGTAGTACGTTGCGTGCGTGTGCTGTGGCCACGCTACACGCTGCAGTGCTGGGTGCGTGTGCAAGTTACGCGTGCGTTGCATGGTGTGTCGCGTGCCGTGCATCGCGTATTAATGACATGACATTACTACATGCAACATCGCTTATTACGTCTCAGTATCAGTTGAACAACTCTGATTGCTGATGAATTGGGCATTCGGGAACATTTTATCGCCGGCCCCGGACACATAGGCGATGAATAAGTACGGGGCGACAAAATCGGACACCGATAATAAATATATCAAAAGTTTTGATTATGCGATGAAATCGGCCAGATGAAAATCGGAGCGATGTGACATCGAGCGGCGATTGAGTGGACAATGGCGATTTCCACGGCGATTTCGTCACCCACGTGCTCCCTCCACTGAAAATTCCTGCGACTTGATAAAAAAAAAATTGAATTAAAAAACTATGCCTTAGACAGTATAATACAAAGAAAAGTTATATATTCGTGCCCCCCCCCCCCCCGACGAAAAATGTAAGGTCCCCCCAGTGCCCCCCTGCTGAAAAAATCCTAGCTACGCCACTGGTAGTGAAAACCCCCCCCCCAGGCCTCCCCCGTAGCTGCGCCCCTGACCCTAACCCTAATCCTAATTCCCTAACCATATCAAATAGTGACCAGGGTACGTTCCGGCAGTACCCTGGGGGACATAGACATTATGAGCTTTACGGACCGTTTCTATCACGAGGTAAAATGCGAGCCGTAGAATGCCGTGCGTGCGTGCCACCAGCTAGGGCCACCAGCTAGGCTGCGAGACAGCGTGTTTCCACGTATGACCGTTTAATATTCTTCTATGTGAGTAAATGTGGATGAACGAGAGAGGTGTGAGTGAGGTCGGCAAGTAATGAGCATTGTGGTATGAGAGCTAGATGTATTATAGGTTTCTTAGACATCCTAATTTTTCTGGAAATGCATGGACGTCCACGCCATTGTTATTGGCCGTTCAAGCGATTTTCCGTGAACTGAATGGGATTAGAAACGCTGAAGTACTGTGCGTTTTCTATGCATGCAGTTCTTCGGCGTTTACCTGTTTTCATAATCAATACACCTGTCTGCTAGCTGTTGCTGTAACCTATTATTACCTTGTGATTTTGGTTGCAGGCAACGACATTTGCACACACGCATGATACAGTGAGCAATGTCTTGTAAGTTGTTGGCGGGATTGTGCCTGCTAGGCGCTATTTTGACCTCATGTGCCGGCGAAGCGATTGTGAGTCTGGACCCCGTGCCACTCTACGTAGATGAAGGCGTGCAGTTCAACGTCACCGTCAGAAAAGCTGGCGAAAACTCGGCTCCTTTCTACGTTGTTGTGGTAAGCGCGACAAAATATGCAAACTGCCTGCGTGTTATTATTTCTGTCTGTACCGTAGATACAATCAAGCTTGGAGTAATCATTCAGAATGATTATTTTCCAAGAATCAAGTAACCTAATAGAGTAGGGTACCTCCTAATAACAGTAATGTTCTCTGTACTAGCTGTACCTACATTATTGTACTGTAGGCCTACTGTGCTGTACATTATTGTACCTGTAACTGAGGCTGCCAGGGTACTATGTAAAATTGTAAGGCTGCCAGGGTCTATGTAACTGAGGGTGCCAGGGGCGTCTCCCTGAGTACTGCCGGAACGTACCCTGGGCACGGTCCGGTATACCGGAACGTACCCTGGTAGACCTACTATCTAATATGCCGGACCGTACCTCGCCTACTCCACTAACGAGTCTAGGGAGTGTCTCAGTCGCCTACGCCTACTCCCTAACCCTAACCCTATAACCCTAACCCTAACCCTAACCATATCAGATAGTTACCAGGGTACGTTCTGGTATACCGGACCGTACCCAGGGTACGTTCCGGCAGTACCGTACCCAGGGAGACATATAGACCCTTTCAGCATAACTGAGAAGCCTATTAATTAATGTGATATGATTAGTGCATAGTACAATATGTCTTTGGTTATTGTGTGCCTGATAAGATAACATGTGAATATATTGCTGGTCAACGTAATTACGTGATTATAGTGTTGTATTATTTGTTGTACATATTTCGTGTATGGAATTGAAATTTCAATTGCATTTTGTTGCACAAGATTTATATATTGTTCTCTGATGCATGCTTACAATCTACGTTCCAGTTGATTGCCAATGCGACGGCAAGCAATGATTTTGCAGGCACCAGCCAAGTAGTTGAATTTGATCAAGGATCTGGACCTGTTGTAAAACATGCTACTTTTACACCATTTGATGACCATATACCTGAGAAGGAAGAACAGTTTAGGTATTTAGCATAGTCTCTTATTTTAGAACGTTTATAAAGTTTTGTATACTATAATATAACGTTTGAGTTACACGCCAGTGTAATTAAACATGCTTGATCTATAGTACTATATATATGTATTCACTAACAGGGCATTGCAGAGCCCTAACTAACGCTGAAGGGGTCGTTGTCGTATATGTAGTACTCGAGGTGTCGGCAAGTATGTCGCCTACGCCTACACCCTAACCCTAACCCTAACCATATCAGATAGTTACCTCAGGTACATATTATACGCCATTATACGACAACGACCCGTGCCTAACTAACTTGCCCGCACAGGAAATGCAACAAGCGGTTTCCATTCTGGACAGTTGAGCGTGGGCAGTTTCATATTGCTCCCCCCATTGCATCCCATTTATGCATTGCATATTTATCTAGGCATCAGAAACATTAGGTTTTGATATACATTCTAGTAGTGGCTTTTACTGATACACAAATTATCAAAATAAATCACTGTCTTATAGAGTTATAGTACTTAGTTGTTAGACTCTCTACCTGCTCTGCATCTCCCCATCCTCCACCTTCTTGACTTCCCACATCACTCTGCTCTACCTCCCCATTCATTTGTTCAGCATTGTTCTATCCTCATGTCTTCCTCTTGTGCCTAAACTATACTTACTATTATAAAAATTATATATATTTATGTGTTTGATGGTGCTAAATAAATATAATCGAATCAATAACTCCGTTGTCTTCTTTCGGTATGTCATCTCTTCCATCCCCCCCCCTTCTCTTCCGTCTATACCCTGTGTGTCATATATTGAGAGCAGAGGTGTTTTAAATTGTTGGTATTTGAGATTCGAACAATAGATATATATTATAATAATTATCACACATTTTTTGCTCATCCATGATGTGCAGACTGTCTGCTATATGTCACTTACAGCATCATGCAAATAATTAATGATAGTGTCTTAAATATTGTCATTAATTATTATTAATTTCCCTGTTGCCTAATGCATTACATTATAGGAGCATTTTGATTTACTATTTTTCACATTATCATTACAGTTGTTTCTATACATGTATGATCTTTCATGCAGGGTGGAACTGAGAGCGCAAGCACCGCGAAATATTGCAAAGGTTGTTGAGCCAAGTTCAGGGACTGTTGTAATTAGAGCCAGTGATGATGCGTACGGGCAGTTTAGGTTCCTACAGGCATGTACCTTTCTCCTTACTGTAACTTCTTGATTTTTCTGTGAAGTATTGCAGATTTTTAGTGATTTCATAGTGAAAACTGTTATATTATTATTTTATATATATTGTTTAATTAGTATATCTTTATGAATGATTAATAAACGTAACATTGCAATAATGGGATATTTTTTAATTACTAAATTAATCTAACTATTCTTTTATGGGCTTTTTCCATTACAGACTGATCCAGTAACAGTGACAGAGAGTCCTAGTGGTCCTACACCTGTAGTGTTCACTGTACAGAGAGATGGAGGGACATTTGACAATGTGACTGTGAACTACCAGGTAAGATATTGTGTACATCTATATCTTTACATATATATCTAAATTCTAAATTCTATTATATAATACACTCTGGTGTAACAAACGTACGTGTTACAATAATTTTTGTTTAGTTTATAACTGTAAGTAATGCATGATTGATCCACTTACGTTATTAGTGTCTATAACTAAGCATGTCACAAATTACATTTTTTAATGAAACTTTAATATACAACTGGGTTATATTCCATAAAGCCATAAAAGCCATATTTATATTCTATATCGCCAATAGAACAAAACACCATTCTAGAATTGGAAATTTTTCGAGTTTTGTAGTTTCTACAAAAAGTAGATAATTTATAGCTGTTCCACAAAGAAACATTTCGCCTCTAGCAAGCAGTAAGCAGAAATTTAAGAATATAAATACGCACTACATCCCTAAGCAACTGTATCTCAAAACAACATGTTGGATGAAGAGGGTCATTCACTGCAGCAGGAGTACGTGATTGCATCGTAGTGGTGGTGTCAATAATTGATCTGTTGGTGTAGAATTAATTACAATATACAGTACTCAACTCATTGAGTTAATGAGGTTATACAGACTCCAGGTTGCTTACAGGTGGAGTGTAACTATGTGACCTACTATGGAACCTGGTAGTTCAGGTGAAGCGCCAAATCTCTCTATGGATACATTGCTACTATCATGCGATACTATTGTACAGGCTTTTTACCTAGTTCTCCATGGCTGTGTGTTTATATAGATCAGTAATAGATATATCCACGGGAGTATACTTGTACTGAATATTAAACATTATAAAAAAATATATTAATTTCAAAACTAATAATTGGTCTATATACATATATATCAGAAGTAAATAATAGGGAATTCCCTATTATCTACTTCTGATATATATATATATATATATATTATGTTTAATACCAAGATTATGATATGTATTATGTACTATATCAAAGGTAGTTGCATATATCATTGTAATATTTCTAATAAATCTCTATAATCTATTTGTGTTATCTGCAGAATAAAAATTGTAGTGGAGTACAAAATTGCAATTTAAAAAATTTACAAAGGTACAATTTTCATAGGCCATGTGCTACGTATGTGCTTTTTACGCCGAGCCTGCTCCAGAATCGGGATTGTAGTCTTACTTGTACAGTGTTCCATTGACCGGTAATCAGCATCAATTGATTTTACCTTAATTTATTAATGAGACTGTTCGGCGTGTGCAGTTAGTCATAGCAGCGTGGTAACGAACAGTTTTGTTATTCCGTGTTCTGAGTCATAACCCTACTGTGCAACAAACGAATCAATTATTTAATCAGAAGAGTACGGTAGTTGTATAGTAGTCGTAGTACTCTATTTGATGTAAATTGTTCATTGTTAGATAAAGTTCATTGTTAGAACAATAACAGAGCAGTAATTATGATATTAAATATGGGATTAAAGTTGTGCTATATAAGAAATAACCCAATCTCTGTCAATATTTCACGTGGTAGCATACATAAAATGGAGTATATATTAATTTGCCTTTTAAAATTTTATAGCTCTAGTATAGGCTTGGACTTGTTTGTACCCAGTCCCTTTATGTCTGTGGTTTTTTCCTGTTAATTTGTTTGTAAGTAGAATCTTGTTTTGGTGTAGGTGTTTGCAGAAGATGGCAGTGAGGATGTGGCAGACGACATATCGCCCGCCCAGGGTAGCATCTTGTTTCGTGCTGGGGAGAAGAACTTGCTGCTCACACTGTATGTCCAACCTGACGACCTTCCGGAGAACACCGAAACCTTCCGCGTCGTACTAAACTCCGCGTCCGGTGGTGCGTCAATCAATCCTGCCGCCAACAAGACCGAAGTGCCAATCATCATCAGCGCCAATGATGCTCCATTGCGGTTTGCACAGTCTACGTTTGCTGTTGACGAGCTGGGTGGAACGCACGATATCGAAATCGACGTTCTTAGAGGACTGGAAATGGATGGTGTCACTCCAACCGGCCCCGTGCAAGGCGGTGCGTCTGTCTTACTGAGTGTGATAGCAGGCAGTGCGCACGAAGGACTTGATTACATAGCACGCAACCAAAGCCTGACGTTCAGCGGCGGAGTTACGCGTCAGAAATTTCGCGTCACCATTTTAAAAGATGACATACCAGAGAATGCAGAGAATTTCAAGGTAGGAATAGATGATAATGCTTAGGGGGCCGTTGTCAGAAACATCGTAAAGTTAATGCTAATGGTAATGCTAAGATAACACTTACGACTAATGTTAATGTTACGAGAGGAGTGTTGACAGAAACACATCGCAGCTATTAGGAAACTCACGATAACAGGAACTTCATAATTTGATGTCACAAGCCTGGCTGCTGATTGGATGAGAATCGATCACAAAATTCAAATTCATACACATTTATTGTACATCACAATAATTTATGCATATTATGATGGCTAACCACATATAAATATTATTTGATGAAAAATGACACGGTCTTGAATTTATTCTGCACAACAAGACAAATTCTCACACTGTAATACGAGACGCGAGAGTCGTGGTCAGTGTAAAAGTATTTAAAACGAGAACAAATGCCATACGCCAAATTGTAAATGTTGTGTTTTGTTTTACGACGGTAGATAATTAATGTTTGTGACGTGTTTTTCAAGAAAAACACCCATATTACTCATTAATATACAATCTAATATCACTATAATTGTAATTCTTAGTCTAAATGTGTTATTTTCATCTTAATATTAAAGTTACGAGAGGGTCTGGGCTCTCGTAATGTTAGGAGGAAATTTCCGAGGATTTTTCATTTTCGTAACATTACGATGTTTCTGTCAACGGTTTACGAGTGGAAGTTAATGTTAAGACTAATGTTAAGACTAATTTTGTTTCTGACAACGGCCCCCAGGATACTACTACAGTTTTCCAGTGTTACGATGAACTCAAATTTTTGTCGCTAACCTTTTTCAGCAATTAAAGCCTGATATTGAAAGAAAAATTTCATCATAAAAACCTCGATTTTCATTACTATTAATTTTTGATTAGATACTTTGTTAAATGAAAGCTTTTAATTGATAATACAAGGTCATGCTATCCCATCCTGGTGGAGATGCAGTCATAGCGGAACCCAGCAAGATGAACGTTATCATTAAATCCAATGATGATCACAATGGTGTCCTGAGTTTCCTGTCGCCAGTGACCGGTAAATCTCCAGCACTGACCGTGAGCGAGGATAGCGCACCGTCCGTCGAGTTGACTGTTCTGCGCGGAGGTGGCTCATTTGGTACAGTGACCGTTCAGTGGGAGGTGATCAGAACTGATAACGACAATGATCCAGTCAGTGCAGACATGAACCCGACCGGAGGAAGGCTGACGTTCTATGAAGGTCAGAATGTGTTAAGTTTACATCTAATATTTATAGGCTCTTATTATTTTTAATTTGTTATCTTAACTATGCGAATTGAAGGGTTTCACTAGCTTCAATCTTATCTCTGAAATCATTGTTATGTGTAAGAAGATTTTTGTAGACTAGATTTGTCTCTTTAACCACTGACCGAAAATTCTTGATGTATTCACTTTACAACATCATATAAAATTATAACTTTTGTTGTAGGCGAGAAGGAAAAAGTAATACGGTTCAGCGTTAATCAGGACAGTCAACCAGAGCCAGCAGAGCATTTTCTCGTGAGGCTGTTGCCGGGAAGTGTAACAGGTGGTGCTAGGCTTCAAAACCCATCTGAGACATCACTGTTTGTCTTGGATAGTGATGATGCCCATGGACTGGTGGAATTTGGGCCAAACTCATTGCAAACATTGAACACGGTAATTAGTATTTTCAGTTGATAATTATGTACTGAGAATATCCTGTTGAGTGCCATGGTGGCATCTATTGCATAATGGTATGATGTAAGAGTTCTTTATATATTAATCATGACAGGCTGCAACAGTGAGACATCTGTCACTTCTGCTTGTGAGAGGTGGTGGAAGCTTTGGGAACATCTCTGTCGACTTTGTGGCTGATTATTACCCAGACCACAATACGGACAAAACAGAATCTGGTAAGTTTTTGTCAAGTTAACCTTTTATCTGCAAAATTGCCTTTATTGTTGCAAAAATAAAATGTTTAATATGCTTGTTGTCTTTGCATGGAAGTTCTATGTAAGGTTGTCCGTTTAAAAAGAACACAATCACAATATATTTGTGTGACATAATATAAACATGGCATTGTCAAAAACAAGCTATAGCTTGCATGCTAACTGTTAATCAGAATAAACTATGCGTTTTCGTCTACTATAACATCCGATTAAAACTATATAATTGAACGTTAATAAGTAATATACCATATGCAATTAGATATTTGCATCTAAGTCTGTTTAATATTGCAGGAGTGCTAGGTACATTTGCATGCTCTGGTTGCCATGCTGCTTCACCTATTGTGCTAGCCGATGGCCAGACAAGTACAATCTTCACAATTCCAATCATGGACACTGCTTTTCTGCGTGTTGGTGGCAGATTTGATGTCACGCTCTCGAGAGCGTCGCGTACGTTCATTTAAAACGGTTTCAATATGTAGTTTACCACATTTTTGTTTCATAACATTTTACGTGTTATTAATCAAGCTCGGTGAAATGCAATGGGTGTAGAGTACTACAAATCAAGGACTAGATGGCTTATTCTGAATACTTCTGCATTGAGATTATTTGCATACTTATAGTAGAGTAATTACTGTATGAATATAAAACAAATAAGGTCTTTATATACAGGTGTGCCTCCAGTTCCTGGGTCTCTAAGTCCGCGAATCGGTCACAAAGATAGAGCATCAATTCCTGTGCCTGCTGCCCTCGCCAATGGAGAAATAGGGTTTACATCAGTAGAGACAATTTATGTTAATGAACCGGATGACAAGCCCTTGATGGTATGTTAAGCAATGGTGACCACTGATAGACTCACTGAACAAGATTTGTCACTAGTCAAAATATGGCCCTGTTACTACTCTAATGCAATATGCAAAAATTGGTTTGCAACATCACCTCACAAAATATTCATTTCGTTTAACAGACTGGTGCATGCAGACTTTTTGCTAATTTCTGGTAATAAATTTTACTCTGCTTGGAAAGGTCCCCCTGGAAGTGTCAAGAGAAGGATTAGCAGGTGACGCATATGTTGTGTGGCGCTCTCATAGCTCACAAGATAAGGATGGGCGCAGTACATCAAAGGACAATGGCAACAGAAATGGCACTGTACTGATTAAATCTGGTAAGGTGATGTACGAGCTTTTTATTCAGTGGCAAATTGATCAGCATACACATTCAGTCATAACATGTGAGATAAATGTGTAGTGACAGATATGCATTCAAACCTATGTATATGGGTCACTTTAAGGATATGCAAAAATTGGCCTTCTAGGTATCTGTTCTGTGGCGTTAATTGTTGATGCAGGTTTGGCATTATTAGCTACACTAGTCATACTGGTGTGATTAGTAATTGCCACAATGAAAACTACAATGGGCAAAAATCCAATGTAAAGAATATGCTGTTAGTAAATGAGTGTAAATGTGTTACACCCAAACAACGTGTATAAATCATGCTTGTGGTTATCTCCCCAAAAACATACTATACTTAAAGCATGATATTACAGGTTCAAATATGGGATATATCAACATAAAAATCATGCCGGACAATGTGCCTGAAACAGATGAAGAAATTACAGTAAATCTCATAAGTGTACAGCCAGCCAATCAGAAGCTACGAGAGAATGCTAGGCAGGTGAAGGTTGTCGTGCGTGAAAACGATGCACCTGGTGGCTCATTTCAGTTTTCTCCAGCTATGAATCTCAGCTACCTGCTTGAGGTAATTGCATGTGTGTAATAAACTAATGTGTGCATGATGCTAATGCTTATAATAATAATGAGCTGATTCAATGTGGAAATCTGGAACACCACCTTGTTTTGGAATAATTGATTATACAACCCACTTAACTTTAATATGCTGCATGTAATGTGATGATTAGTTTATCACATGTGCATATGTTGGATCAAAACGCATCTCATCATAGTTAATACTGTATATAGTTCTTTGTCTAAGGAAGAATACCCTAGCTTAATATTCTCGTGGGTTTAAAAAGTCATTGATCACACCACCACATTGCTTTATGGTTGTGAATTGGTTGTCATGTGTGTTGGATCACAGGAAGATGGACCAGCACTAGAAGTGGCAGTAGAGAGGTCAGGTGGGATGCTGGTGAAACGAGAGGTGCAGATCTTTATTAGTCCCAGCTCAGACCAGAAGAATGAAGCAGATGAGGAATTCTATGGTGGAACGAACGTGTTGAAATTTGAAGCTGGAGAAAGGTTCAAAACAGCTACTGTCGTTGCTGTCCCAGATGGAATCCCAGAGGTGTGTAAAACAGAATATAAGTTTTCATTATGCATAGTGTTGGGCCCGAATATTTAGTATGAATTTTGTAGTTGTTTCTCTGTCTACAAAGGTTACAGTTAAAATGATAGTAGAGTTGAAGCATAATTAACACTTCAGGAAGATGCTATAGCAGCTCGTAATTGCTTGAATATCGCACAGGAGGGAACGTGTATTGCCGTGAGAAGAATTGGTGTTTTATCTGTTTTTAGCTGGATGAGGAGTACGTGCTGCAATTAATCAGCTACGGGGAAAAGGTGTCCGACATTGGTCCAAAATCAGCTATTAACATCACCATTTCTAAAAATGACGATCCTTATGGCATGTTCCATTTCGATGCCAGTGCTCTACGCCATACTATAGGTGTGTATAGCTATATAGGAATTTTCCATTTTTTTCCGCATATTAACAGATTATATTGTTATAGCTTAGGTAAGAGCTTCTGCACGAATTATTCTTTTACTTCTAGGCAGTATCCTAAAAGTTTATTGTAATTTTTTCGCACGGGGTGTGCACTTCATAGATAGATATTTATGTGTTTTTCAGGAGAAAGTAAAGGCAATAATACCATACGTGCAGAATTTACGGTGATGCGAGATCGAGGCAAATTTAGTCCAGTCACTCTGAAGTGGCACGTACTGCCTAAAGGGAATACAGATGTGACACCACTGAATGGCACTGTTAGCTTCCAGGATGGTCAGTCAGCAGCCACAATGCTCCTGAGCTCTGCCCCTGATGAGGTACGTGTGACATATTTGTTGGTCTGTCAGACCATTATTGATCTGAGGAATTAAAAGTGGTGAACCATTTTGCTTTCATTTATATAATAGTAAGTTATATTGTTGCTCAACGACATCTAATCAAGCAAAAAACCCGTCATGACGCAATATACTCTATCTTCTACACATATGTGAGTGATACACACACGATGTGCAGTGACTACAACTGGTTGTTGGGTGTGTAGATCCCAGAGGATGATGAGAATTTCACAATTGTGCTAGAGGAGCCAGATGCAAGCATGGAGTATCGCCTCACAGCCCCTACATCTGCTGTGCTCACCGTCAAGAAGAATGACGACCCTGTGTTTTTTGCTGGTAAGTCGCATCGAGTGATATAGATGTTGCAATTGATTGTGTTGAGATCTACAAGTTGTCAACCCTGTGTTAGGGGTTATATCTCTACAGGGCAGACACATGTAAGGACACCATAGCATTTCTGTAGAGTGACAGTAATACTGTGAAACTACGCACGCACACGTACATACATGCATGCACACATGCACACGTATATACACAAGTACTATTCTTACTAAGGTAATATAAATATAAATATAATAATACCAATATATAGTAATACTATTTTTCCAATACAACTTATAGATCCAGTGAACAAGTTTGCAGAAGAACCTGGTGTGGTACAGTTCACAGTGCGGCGAAATGGCTCTATAGAACACCCTGCATCTATTAGATATCGCACCATTCCTGGGACAGCCATTGCGAACCAGGTAAGTCCACGTATTCCCGTTGTCATCTGGGCAGTTTCACGTAATAATACGGTATATTGTTTTGGTTCAGTAAATTAATAAATGATGCAATGTTAAGAGAGAATTTTGGTCTGTGTTTGCAACACATGTCAATATGCTTATAGTACATCTGTCGCTGTTAATCTTAATTCGGAGGTGATAAAAAGTGCATTGATTCCCTCTCCTAGATATGTAATCTTATACCATTCACAGAGAACATTATAGTCTGGAGTATGGTGTGAAGCATTAGAGGTGTGCGACATACATGGTCTGTACAAAACACGTTTATTTGCAGGACTACATGGCGATTGATGGTGACCTCCTAGTATTCCCAGCTGGCGTATACGAGCGAGCCATTAGTGTCGTTGTGAGAGATGACGAGGAACCGGAGAATGATGAAATATTTTACATAGAACTGTTTGGTGCAGAGGGTAAGTATCCAGAGCGTATAAAGAAGGAGAGCGTACAACGGTGAAATGGTGAAACCATGTTGCGGTATTAGTCGAATTAAGAAACTTTGGTCGTTTTATTTTGGCGATTCTTTGCGGTATTATTGATCAGCTGTCCTACCTTGTTAATATAAAACAAACCGCTTGTTCCTACGATGCTCCTACACTGAGATAATGAGCGGTGAAAATCTGGTATTTTTGCCGAAAACCGACTCAAGATCAGTATTTACTGCGACTGTCTCTCGCTTTGTGGCCAGTGTATTGCTTCCGGTCGCGGCTGTGTAGCGCCATGGTAGCGCTGACTCACGTCCGTACTACAGAGATTACTATAGAGTACCGAAGTGTGACGTCACGTTGGCCAGACAACGTACGGGCTGGTTCTACACAACCCACTGGCTCCATAACATTAACTGCGTGAAAATGTTGTGCGTACGTAAAACACAAGTGTGTGCGCTGCAGACAGCGGTAAAGCATCGGTAGCAAGTCGATCTTACAATATTTAATGAATTTAAAAATTTTTTTTAATTTTTGTTATTGTTTTTCACTTCCATCCTTT
>NW_014577188.1:406732-417072 GCF_000485595.1 Priapulus caudatus | reverse complement strand
TATTCTTTGTCTAAGGAAGAATACCGTAGGCTTTAATATTTCTCGTGGGTTTAAAAAGTCATTTCACACCGACCACATTGTTTTGGTTGTGAATTGGTTGTCATGTGGTGTTGGATCACAACAGAGAAGATGGACCAGCACGTAGAGTGGCCAGTATGAGAGGTCAGGTGGGATGCTGTGAAGCGAAAGGTGGAGATCTTTATTAGTCGAGCACTCAGACCAGAAGAATGAAGCGATGAGGAAATTCTATCGTGGAACGAACCGTGTTTGAAATTTGAAGCTGGAGAAGGTTCAAATACAGCTACTGTCGTTGCTGTTCCCAGATGGAATCCGCAGAGGGTGTAAAAGATATAAGTTTTCATTATTGTATAGTGTTTGGCCCGAATACTTTAGTATGTTTTGTAGTTGTTTCCTCTGTCTTAAAAGGTTAAGTTAAAATGATAGCTAAGTTGAAGGCATAATTAAACACTTCAGGAAGATGCTGATAGCGGCTCGTAGACTTGCTTGATATCGCACAGGAGGAAAACTGTGTATTGCCGGTGAGAAGAATTGGACACAGTGTTTTATCTGTTTTTAGCTGGATGAGGAGTACGGTGCTGCCAGATTATAAGCTACGGCGGAAAAGGTGTCCGACATTGGTCAAAATCAGCTATTAACATCACCATTTCTAAAAATGACGATCCTTATGGCATGTTTCATTTTCGTGCCAGTTGCTCTACGGCCATACTATAGCTGTGTATAGCTACTATAGGAATTTCCATTTTTTTCCGGCATATTAACAGATTATAATTGTGTATAAGCTTGTAAGGATTCTGCACGAATTATCTTTTACTCTATAGCAGTATCCTAAAAGTTTATTGTGAATTTTTTCGCAGGGGTGTGCAGCTTCAAGAGATAGAATATTTTAATGTGGTTTTGTCAGGAGAAGTAAAGGCAATAATACCATAACGTGCAGAATTTACGTGTGATGCGAGATCGGGCAATTTAGTCCAGTCACTCTGGAAGTGGCACGTACTGCCTAAAGGGAATACAAGATGGTGACACCCTGCACTGGCCACTGTTAGCTTCCAGATGGTCACGGCCCAGCCCAATGCTCTTGAGCTCTGCCCCTGATGAGGATTACGGTGTGAATATTTGTTGATCTGTCGCAACGATTTGATCTGAGGAATTAAAAGTGGTGACCATTTTGCTTTCATTTATATAATAGTAAGTTATATTGTTGCTCACGACAATCTGAATCAATGCAAAAAAACCGTCATGCACGCAAATAACTCTATCTTCTAACACATATGTGAGTGTACAACCACGATGGCATGACTACAACTTGGTTGTGGGTGTGTAGCATCCAGAGATGATGAGAATTTCAAATTAGTGCCGATGAGAGCCAGATGCAAGCATGAGAGTATCGCCTCCAGCCCGGCTAATCTGCTGTGCTCACCGTCAAGAAGAATGACGACCCTGTGGTTGTTTGCTGGTAAGTCGCATCGAGTGATATAGATGTTGCCAATTTGATTGTGAGATCTACAAGGTTGTCAACCCTGTTTAGGGGTTATATCTCTAAGGGCAGACAATGTAAGGACACCATAGCAATTTTGTAGAGTGACAGTAATACTGTGAAATCTACGCACGCACACGCATTCTCGCATGAATGCAGCACGAACAAGTACTATTCTTAACTAAGGTAATATAATAACAATATAATAATACAATATATAGTAATACTATTCTATCAATACAACTTGTAGATCCAGTGGAACCAAGTTTGCAGGAAGAACCCTGGTGTTGTACAGTTCACAGTGGGCGAAATGGCTGCTATAGAAACACCTGTGATCTACTTAGATATCTGCACCATTCCTTGGGACAGCCATTTGCGAACAGTGTAAGTCCACGTATTCGTTGTCACTTGGGAGCTTCAACGTAATAATACGGGTAAATTGTTTTGGTCAGTAAATTAATAAATGATGGCAATGTAAGAGCCGAGAATTTTTGGTCTCCCTGGGGTATTTGTGTTGCAACACCATGTTCAAATATGCTTATAGTTACATCGTGTCCGCTGTTATCTTAATTCGGGAAGGTGATAAAAAGTGCATTGATTCCCGTCTCCTAGAATATGTAATCATTAATCCATTCACAGAGAACACTTATAGTCTGGAGTAATGGTGTGGAAGCATTAGAGGTGTCGCGACATAACATGGTCTGTACAAAACACGTGTTATTTGCAGGACTACATGGCGATTGATGTGCTCCTAGTATTCCAGCGGCGTAGTACGAGCAGCCATCAGTGTCGTTGTGAGAGATGACGGAGGAACCGGAGAATGATGAATTTTACAATAGAACTGTTTGAGTGCAGAGGGGTAAGTATCACAGAGTCGTATAAAGAAGGAGAGCGTACAACACCGGTTGAAATGGTGAACATGTTGCGGTATTAGTCGAATTTAAGAAAACGTTTGGTCGTTTTATTTTGGCGATTCTCTTGGCGTAATTTATTGATCAGCTGTCAGCTACCTTGTTAATATAAAACAAACTCCGCTTGTTCCTACGATGCTCCTATCACTGAGAATAATGACGGCGGTAAAATCTCGGTATTTTTGCGCGAACAAAGAACTCAAGATCAGTATTTACTTGTGGCGACTGTCTCTCGCTTTGTGGCCAGTGTATGCTTCCGGTCGCCGCTGTGTAGCGCTGGTAGCGCCTGACTCACGGTCAGTACTACAGGAGATTCACTATTACATCCAGCGTGAGGTTGGGCACAGAGTGGGGGTTCATCACTATGGCAATCAATAACAGACGCTTCATTCATTTCCATATTGGTCAATCATTGACGGAACACACGCCAGGTTTCCCGAAGTTATCTCAAAGCGAGGACAGTCCGCAGTAAACACTGATCTCGAGTCTCCACTCATTATCTCAGCGCTAGGGGCATCTTAGGGACATGCGGATTTTGTTTTATTTAACAAGGTAGGTACAGCTGATCAATAATACTGGAAAGTTAATTAATTTGACTGACTGCAGGACATACATGGTTTCAGCATTTCACCGTTATACGCTCTTCTTCTTTATACGCTCTTGTATGTACCTGTTTTGATTATATAGTTTATCAAGGTTTCTTCTCTGTTTGCATGTGATGATGAAAGCGTATGTCTATCGAATATGGCTACAAGGAGCGAAGAGAGAGAGAGAGAGAGAGAGAGAGAGATGAGGAGAGAAAGAAGGGAGAGAGAGAGAAAGGGAGAGAGAGAAGAGACGAGACGAGAGGGAGAGGAGAGGAGAGGAGAGACGAGAGGAGAGGCCAGTACGGTAACGACGCGAATGAGAGAGGGAGAGGAAGAGGCGAGTAGAGGAAGGAGGAAGGAGAGGAGAGGAGAGGAGAGGAGAGGAGAGGCAGAGGAGAGGAGGAGAGGAAGGAGAGTGAGAAGAGAGAGGAGGGAGAGGAGGGAGAGGATGAGGAGAGGAGGGAGAGGAGAGGAGGAGGGGAGAGGAGAGGAGAGGAGAGAGAGGAGAGGAAGGAGAGGAGAGGAGAGGAGAGGAGAGGAGAGGAGAGGTAGGAGGGAGAGGAGAGGAGAGAGACGAGAGAGAAGAGAGACTGAGAGAGAGAGAGAGAGAGAGAGGGGTGGGGGCAAAGCACCGAAGTGAAAACAAGAGAGCATTGGTGATTTATATTTTAAATATATATAAATTTCTACACCTACCCTATTTAGAAGAGTTTCTGCTACCAAGAACATACCCCAGCTAAAGTGTGGAATTTATAAGTATTAAAATTGTAAAAGGAACACGACATGCAGAGCTAATCTCTTGCCGTTAGTAACACGTGTGAAGTTTCAATAAGTGAGGGTTAAATGATGGCTTAGATTTTGAGTTTATATCAGTGATAATGTAAATAATTTTTGTTTCTTCTGCGGCAGGAGATGTAGTTGCATATACGCCAAAAGCGAATGCAACGGTGATGATCTTAGCGAACGATGATGCAAATGGAGTGTTCAGATTTGTGCCACCATTGATTATAACTGCCACTGAAGGAGAAACATTAAAATTTGGGTAAGGAATGTAAACATGATTTGAAGTGATGATTTGCATTGCGCGTTGTACATACAGATGTTTTGGATGTTATGTATGTTTGTGTTTGAATGTCTTATATCTTTTGCTGTTAGCTCCTACAACACTGCCATATATTAGCATTTATGATACTTTATCTGGCATCTATTTAAAAATGGTTTAATGAAATAGAAAAAAAGAAAAAAATTATGAATACATAATAATTTCTTACAAAGTTTGCTTTACGTCCAATTATTTCATGACACATGTAGCCGAAACATTGAAAATATCCAAAATGTTAAATGAGGGTATACATACCTTGATAATGACTGTGTGTACTTATCCCCACGTTCTCACATTATCAATTTAGCATCCAAAGGTTTGCTGGAAATTTTGGAGCTGCACAGTTATGGTGGCACATCGTTGAAAACGGCACGAATAATGAAATTCCACGGGAGACAGACTTTCGTCCTGTGTCTGGCTTTGTGCGATTCCTCGATCAGGAAGTTGAGAAACACTTCAGTGTCGATGTGTTAGCTGATGGCACCCCAGAGCATGATGAATACTTTGACGTGAAACTTCACAACGTCACTGGTGAGCCTCGAATATTCTGTTGCTAGTCAGGTTGTCATTACATCGGATATTGTATGGTTGCATGATTAATCATCTGTTGTGAAGATACGTGGGATCAATATGATCTGTACGGGTGAATGATTTCCTTTTCATACCATGGAACTTCAAAACGGGTAGAAATATTATTTCACAGTTGTTCTGGATCATTGTCTAGTCCAGCTATTTCATTCTGGATGAATTCCTTTTGATTCCATGGAACCACAAAGCTGATGGGGATAATGTTTCTAAATTTATCTCGATCATTGTGCAGTTTGGCTGTTTTATTCTGCTCGCAGGGTATGGTCCGAGTGGTCAAGAGGGCAGGCTGGCAGACGAGCATCTTCGGGTCACAGTCAAAGTTTTTGGGAATGATGACCCATATGGCATATTTATGTTCGACCCTGACACGCGAGACCAGTATATAGCGGAGGACTTTTATCCGGGGTCGGAAGATTCGACAGTGACAAACCTTACTGTGGTTCGACTGCAAGGTGCCTACTCGACTGTGCAGGTATTTGCAAGCTTTCACTTATGATTTTACTGATGTATCGTTCTACGTAAGACGATGTAGGTAGAAGTAACGAGTCAGTAGAAGTAGGAGAGAATCGGTTCAGAACTTGAAATAACAGCAAGAATCGTCGTTGTATTTAGATGGAATCAAGAGTCCATAACCAGAGTCTATAGTCTCTATTATGGACTCTTGATGGAATTAATCGGCCTGTTGTGCTAGATACCTGGAAATGCTTTTGGTGTGTAGGTGCTGTGGGAGGTGTTTTCGGATGCGATTGCTGGTGACCTTCCGGCTGCGAAGGATTTGCTGTTCCTGGGAGATTACCCCGAAACAGTCACGGAAAGGCCGGACATGCGACGGCCTCTCACAGGCACAAAGGTGTTGCAGTTTAGTGGAAGTCAAGGTTAGTTATGAAGCGGTCATGGCGGTGGGTTATATGGAACGATTTTGAGCTCAAATGAGAATTTTCATATACCATATTGATGTGCTGTCATGGTTTTCTCTCTACCTGATGATTGTCTTCATAAAAATTTCATGTGGCACTTGAATGTGTGCATGGGCATGCGTGCATGCATGTGTGTGTGTGTATGTATATATATATAATTATATATATGTGTGTGTGTGTGTAAATATGTGTTAATTGTCTTAGGTGATTACGTGACAATCAGCCAGCAATATCAGCCACTGATCTCTGACATCGAAACCGGCTTCTCAGTCTCAACATGGATACAACCAGTGGCCCCTCAAGATGGCTACATTTTTGCAAAGACGTCAGACGATGGTGCCAAGCATTACTATACCCTGCACTTGGAAGCTGACACGATACAGTTTAAAGTAACCTTTGGTTACAGCTTGATGAATTCAAAGCAAGATGGTCTGGTATGTGCATCATGAAGCTTAACACAAAATGCAGGCTGAATTAAGTTAAGCGGAAAAAGATAGATGTGAAAATAAAATTTTTTTATTACAGTTTTGCTTTGCATATTAAGTGTGATCCTTAGAGGGACTTTTTTATTTCTATACATGTATATCTTACCTTTGAGAATTAATTTGCTTTTAGACTCATCGAACATTGTATTGGAGTGAACGAAAGAACCTCTGTGATGGCAAATGGCATCAGATTTTAATTATGTTAGCTCGCGGTGAAGCAGAATTCTACTTGAATGGATACTTTGTGGGACGCAAGTAGGTCTAAAATTGATTACATAGGTGTGTGTTAGTGTGCGCGCACGCACGCACGCACGCACTCACGTGCGTTCACGTGCGTGCTTCCTTGTGTGTGCGTTCATGTGCATGCGTCCGTGTGACGGTGTGCCTGCCTGTGTCTGTGTCTCTGTGTACATGCGTTTTTTTAAACGATAACTGTTTGTTTAGAAAAAGTGAACCGCATGTTATTAATTACATAATGTTATATTAAATTTAGTAGTTTTATTTCATTTTCTTGTATCGATGTCAGTACAGCTGTGCAAGTGTGCAGATGCACTGTTATAATGCTGTGCATCGAGTGACCGATGGCTATTATTGGTTGAGGCTTAACATCTCAGGCTTGAAATATACTAAATGCATTTTACACGTTGTTACTGTTGATATAGGCTGACTGGAACAACGCGAGTGATAGATGAGTCCGGCACATTGCTTGTAGGTGGTATTGTGCCGGGTGATGTAAGCACTTATGAAGGACTGATGCAAGATGTGAGAGTCTATAACCGGAGATTAGACCCTGGGTAAGTCTATGCCATTCCATGTGATTATATGTACATGATATATATATATATATATTAAAATTACATTAGACCCTTGAAATTTAAGATAGCTTGTGGTATTGTATAACCAGAAGAGGTACAAGCTAAATTAATGAACATTAGAAAAGAGAAGCTGACACACAGGCAGTTGGTTATCTGTGAGAAACGTAGATGTGGAAGATTAACCTCTAAAAAAGTCATGGGCAACGTGATTTTACTGAGAAACATAGACGCAATAGATTAGACGCCACGAAGGCCACATCGCTTACTCACAATTTTAGTGAGATCGAGGAACTGAGCAGGGCACCCGCCAGGAAGGACGTGAAGCCAGTGTCGGGATATCTGACCTTCCTCCCGGGAGTCGCCTCACACATGCTGCAGTTAGAGTCGGTTCAGGACAACGAGGATGAGGGCAACGAGGTGTTCGCAGTCAAACTGTTGTCTGCGAGAGGAGGAGCACGGATAACACGCGACGATGGCATCGGCAAGGTTACAGGTTAGCGTTGCTTTGCAGAGGCGATTAGTACAGTATATACATGGTATAAAAACCGAGTGTGATCTGCAATCACATGTGTGCGTTTTCTCCAGCTTAATCAGCTTTTAGAACTGCTGTACATAGTCATTAGTCATCATTAGTCATAATTATCACCAAAACTCAAACACTAACCCTAGCTCTAACTTTGCCCTATAGCCCTAACTTAGCCTAACCTTAACCCTAGTCCTAACGCCAACCCTATCCGAACCTTAACTATAACCTAGCCCTAACCATAACCTAAACGTAAACCTAAGCCTAACTAAACCCTAACCATAACCTTAACCTATCTATAATCATAACATAATTCTAATGCTAACCCAATCGTAAGCCCCTTATTACAAAACAGCCGTCCTATAGTAGGGCCGACCCCTCCGATTTCGCTCACCGTTTCAGTCTTGAAGAGTGATAACGCCAACGGGTTGTTTGGCTTCGAGGGTGACTGCACCCCGTCGCTAGCGCAGTCCGAAGGAGTGGACGTTGTCTGTACGGTGCAGCGATCGTTCGGGGACGAGGGTGTTGTGACGGTGCACTGGACGGTCATGCAGTGGAACGAGACGGCCGGAACGTACTTCAACGGGTCGGACTTCAGCGAGACTTCTGGCGTTCTCGAGTTTCTTCCCGGAGAGCGAACGCAGGTACAGTGTGGAAGCAGTTGGCTCCTGTCAGGCCGCAATTAAAAAAATCTTTGGTTGCCCTCACCCGATTCAGGCTGAAAAGTTTGGGTAGGTAGGAAGGCTTTTTTCTTTTTTTTGAGGGGTTTCTTTTTCAGCATGGTGGTGTCTACATGCTTGGGTGTGCTTGTGTGGAGATACCGTTTATGTTGAATTTTCGTTTTGCTTGGTACATATAATCAGGATATAATGTATTGCCTACAGATTTATATAATGTACAGTGATAGAATTTGTGAGAAAAAAAGAGTGGGAAAGATCAATAATATTGTCTGAGTCTGCCCCTTTTTGGTGGATCGGTCGGGTGAAGGCAAACAAATCAATATTTTTATTATGGCCTCAGTATGTGCAGTACTGAAACCTAAACGTGAAGTATGCTGCAAAAATGTGAAAGTGACGAATGTACAGTATGGTGTGTAGAATATAAATAAAATAATGATCTGTCTATCGCATGTCATTCGTGTTGACGCCTCTGTTGTCGCTTTCAGCGGTTTATATAGTCACGTCGCATGTCATTCGTGTTGACACCGCTGTCGTCGCTTTCAGCGGTTGAACCTTCGCGTCGTGGACGACGCAGTGCCGGAGACGGTCGAGGTGTTCCACGTGCGGCTGGTCGAGGCGACGTCGGACGATGGCGTCGCCGGGACGACGAACATGAGTGGCGCCAGCATCGACCCGCGCGGCAGCTACAGCACGGTCACCGTCGAAGCGAACGACTTCCCCTACGGCCTGCTGCAGTTCATGGCTGGGAACGCCAGCCGCGTAGTTGGCGGCCTGATCGTGCCGGCTACGGAATCTCAGCAGGTGCGTATTGATTACTGGGTAATGAGCGGCGAGTGATTGATCGAGGGGGTGTGCGTGCTCCCAGGTTTGTGTTGTGGGCGTAGTTGAGAATTGCTCTTAAAAGCGTCGTTAGAAGTTAAAGGGCAATTCGACAGTGTCGCATGTTTAACAATCTTAACCTTACTTAAACGATCGATGATAATTTTTAGTGAGGGGTAAAATAGTTATGTTAGATTTAGGGTTTGGGTTAGATTAAGCTTAGGAATTAGGGTAAAGATAGTTTAACATGGGATACGTGAGAGGTCAATTAAACATTGTTCGTTTATAGAAATGCTGTATCCAGCTATACGAGTTAAACTTACTATGGTTGATCGTAATCTGATTTCTGGTCAGTGTTTCTTATACATAGGAGGCACAGTGGCGCACCGCCGTTGTCAAATTTAACATTGCCATTGTGAAAATGTTTCTGTATTTACTAATAAGTATATCCTGTATCTATATACCTATAAGTATATCAATACATCCTGTATATGAATCCATCATGCGCGTTTTTTCCCCAAACTGGCCATTACCTCCTTTGTCTAATTTTCCCTCAGAAGAAACCCTGCTGGTGCTGTAGTAATGGGTTAAATTGTGCTATAGATCAGAACAACAGAGGAGATTGCAACGTTGCCCATCACTATTGAAAGAGCACAAGGATTGTTAGGAGAAATCAGCGTGGAATGGAGGACAGTTGATGGCACCGCTGTCAGCTCTGGAAAAGTACCTCCTGATTTTCAGGTAGGAGCTCACATTCAGTTACATAATATCATATCATTTCATCTTTTACATCTACTCTACTTGTTTATTGCAATAGTTTCACTCCTTGCCCAGAAGATGCATTACTATGAACGTACGAAGACTAAGTTTAGCTCTCCAGTTCAATCGCCACAACTAAAAAAACTCAAGCACCCCGCGTTAACTAAAACCACACAAATGGCAAAATGTCATATTCGTGATGAATACATTAATGAGGTTTAGGTTGTGATTTGTAATATAGCAATTTTGGATAGTTTTGGATGTTTGGGGACATTGCACATTGTAATGGGCTGTGATTTTGGATGGGTTTAATTTGGCTCATAGGGTACATCTATGTCCCCCAGGGTGCTGCCAGAACGCACCCTTGGTACGGTCCGGTATACCGGAACGTACCCTGGTCACTCTGATATGGTTAGGGTTAGGGAGTAGGCGTAGGCGACTCTCTAGACTCGTTAGTGGAGTAGGCGAGGTACGGTCCGGCATATTAGATAGTACTAGGGTACGTTCCGGCAGTACCCTGGGGGACATAGACCCTCTCAGCATTAATTTGTCACGTAATATTTTTACTGATTATGAACATAACAGTTACTAAAAATAGGTGGCATACGGCTGGGTATCCCTGGTTGTCTGGGTAATTTTGCTCATTTTTATATTGTACT
>NW_014577188.1:393972-402268 GCF_000485595.1 Priapulus caudatus | reverse complement strand
GCTTACTTAGGAGATAATGAGATGACTTATATATGAGATTCTGTAGTGTACTGTACATTATGAATAGTTGGAATACAGTCACTAGCACTCAAATAATTACCCAGGAGTGAGGCTGCGGATTTCCCAGACTTAATTTTCTCATCAAATTTTGGCACCAATATAGACGCAAGTGTGTACGTTCTTGAGCTTATTCGGTTCACTAATCACTGGCCTACCTTGTACTGAAATTAGTTTACAGATATTTGCTATCGTATTGCTGTAAATTGAATCTTGCACGAGCTGCTCTGATTCTATCAACCATTGAGCTATTTTGTAACGAGCCAGATGTGCCTCGCAAGGGGTTTAATGTACCTTATTACCTGACACTATAGAACGCACGTTATCTATAGTAATAATATGGTAATTATTCGCTCCTGCTTTTTGCAATCTGTCGTTACACTGACAGCTGCCATGCTTTGGCTGACCGATGCAACGATGCCTTTGATAGCGGCCCGCCATCTATCGGAATTTTATTACACTAGTTTGAAGTGTTGTTTTTTGTGGTTAGAAATGAACGTATGTATAGGACGTCTTGGTATGCACAAATGAATTTATCAGCAGAACACCAGACACCAGATGAGCCCTGTCGCTCTGCGGCACTTGTATTATATTAAGAGATTTTCTGCATATCCAAGTATTTTACTAATCTTAAATGTATGAATTCCTTTGCATTTAATTATTAATTATATTAAATTTATTACACAGATTACCATTTTGGACGATACATTACCGGAGGACAGAGAGAGCTTATTTGTAGTGCTATCGAGTGTAACATTTCTCCCAGCAAATCATTCTGCTCCAGGTGAGAAGAAAGCTGTGAATATGAAGAATGTACGTAAGTGAGATAAGGAGGGAGATGTGCAGGAGCTCATCCTTATTGTGGGATCAAGCTGGGAGTAATAGCAGAGAGTGAAATTCAGACACCTTTCAGGCAGATAAAAGAGAAAGCATGATATAGATTGACATAGAGAGAGAGAGAGCGAGAGAGAGCGAGAGAGAGCGAGAGAGAGCGAGAGAGAGCGAGAGAGAGAGAGAGAGAGAGAGAGAGAGCGAGAGAGAGCGAGAGAGAGAGAGAGAGAGGGCAAGAGAGCAAGAGCAAAAAGCACAAGCTATTATTAATCTCATTTCACATGTACTTACAGTTCCAAACTCTCCAAGGCTTGGAGCAACTGACCTGTCTTATGGAGAAATTATCATCTTGCCAAACGACCATGCCAATGGCGTTCTGGAACTTGATAAGAGAAGTGTTACAGTATCAGAAGAAATGGGTGGTCATGGTATTGTTAAAGTAATTCGGAAAGGAGGAAGTTTTGGTCAGGTTTGTCTCCAGTATTCTCCTGATAATATGTAATACAGTAAAAACCCGCGAGTAAGAACCTAGTTTTTAAGAACCTGTTAGGCTAAAATTTGCCAGTTATACCCCTCTATACAAGAACCTGTTTAGCCTAAAATTTGAAACATGTTCTTATTTTCTAAAATCTATATAAAAAGATGTGTACACTTGGGCGAATAAGATAGATCAACATTTTGGATCCTTTTTTGGAGACACTTCACTCACACACACACGCACACGCACACGCACACGCACACGCACACGCACATGAACACGCACACACACACGCCTTATCACTCCAATTTAATACACTGTAAATGCCAATGTTGAAAATCAAATAGAATTGTTATTGTTGCAATTACACATAAATACTGTATATATATTGTTTATATCTCCATGGCTACACATCAGCATATGGAAGAGTCTGTAGAATGATGAACATTCGAACCAGGGGAACCATATACCACATGAAAAACATTTGGGAATTTTCTTTAGAAAATAAGAACCTATTTAAGAACCTAAATAGCCTCAATTTGTGCTAAGTACCATTTATGTAAGAACCTGTTTAGGCTAACTTGGGAAAATGCAGGTTCTTACTTGCGGGTTTTTACTGTATATAATTTATAATAAAAATGTTTTCTCTGACATGAATGAATTAGAACACGTTTCTAAAGAACGTTTCTAAAGAACTGAATTGATAAAACGTAGGACACATTGAGTAGGAATTCATATAATATGAAGTTCAATTCAAGAAAAGAAAACATTGAAATTATGTAATAAGAATGAACTAATAAGTATAATTTATATATATATAATCTTTATTAAATGTGTTTCAGGTGAGTGTGAAGTTTCTGGTTACCCAGGGAAATGCAACGCAAGGTTTAGACTACAGCGTTGCTTCCTCGGAGGTGGTCTTCTACAGTGGTGACACCGAAAAGGAAGTCCCTATCGTGATTATCAATGACGTTGCTCCTGAGTTGGCAGAAACTTTCACAATCACGTTGACTAACCAGACAACGGGAGGTGCTGTAGTTGGGTCAGTGAGGGAGACAGAGGTCGTGATAGATGAGTCTGATGATCCACGTGGAGCCTTCAGTATGTACTGTGCAATTATTTTCTGATCAATTATAAATTAATCAATTAATCAATTTTCAATTCAATTATCTTATAGCTTCTGTTTTAGCCTTATATAAACCCCATAAATATCTATCAAATGCGTACAATCAAATAACTGCTATGAAATCTTTCGTTGTTGGTAGGTAAACTATTTTAAACTAGTTAATCTATATAAAAACTAACATTTAATTAAACCAAGTGCAACCTAAAAGCCTTTTCCAACGGTTTTAAATAACATGTCTGATCAATGCTACAAGTGGTTTTTTATATATTTATCTTCGTTTAAATTTTATTCTTGATTTTTTAATAATTATAATTATTTTATAATATGATTTTTATAATTTTTTATTTCAGGTTTTGAGAGTGTTAGTGGTATGTCAGAAGAGCCCGAAGCAGGCACTACAGTGTCAATACCTATAACTGTGATCAGAACTGGTGGCACGCTGGGTGTTGTTGGTGTCACCTGGACAGCTTTCTTTACTGGTGAGTTCTTCTGTGTGTGTTTTGTTGTTTCTATTCGGTAATTGTGCATGTGGTTGTTTGTGTTTATTACGGCTAGTGTGACTAGAAATAAACTTTTGAAAAATATGAAAACAACTAATTATCCTAAGGTAAGTGGTTAAATCCTATGTACAGCTATAGTCTCCAAAAATTACTAAAACTAATATTGTAACATAAATATAATTTATATTAATGATAGCAATTCTGAAATCTTTTTTACAAAGCCAAAATCATATAAATGTTCTTGTTAACCAGTAATATATTTATAATAGTATTTGATTTCTTGTCAGCTGGTTAAAATGTCCTTAACTTAATCTGTGTTGGTTCTTTATTGATCATGTGTTGCAGGAGGTGCATCAAAAGCTGATATAAACCCAACCAGTGGCACAGTGTACTTTGTCACTAATGAAGCTAGACAGACCTTCAATGTTTCAATTCTACCTGATGACATACCAGAAGGGCCTGAGGTGAGTTATGACATTCTGAATAGCTCCATTAAGTAACACCGGGAATTTAAGATCCTGACTGATAATAACTAATACTATGACATAATGATAATTAGGGTATATACATATATGTATGTATATATTATATATATATGTATATACACAAACATATATATATATATATATGAGTATATATTTCTATAGGTTGTTGAAATTCGCTTAATGGAAGCAAATAATGATGCACGCATTGAGAGATATGCCAATGTGTATACGTTGACGATCATGGCCAACGACAACCCACATGGGGCCGTGGAGTTTGCTAAACCTAGTTACCTGGTAGAGGAACTGGAAACAACTGACCCTCAAGATATTGAGCTGCATAGAATGTGAGTATTGCTGGGTGCATGAAGGAAATGAAGTGCTATATTCAGATCCATATTGCATTGAAAACGAATAATACATTCTCACCCAGTGTATACTCTCCAGGTCTTTAATGCATGTTTGGTGAGATGTTCCTTCAGAGCTAAAGCTTAGTTTGAGACAGTCCATAAATTCTCAGACATACCTTAATTGCCCAATTGACATGCCTTAATTTCCAGTGGCGTTTACTTTTAACAACCCTATCACAGTCCTGTTGTGTTTTCACAACTTGATGCACGTATACTTCTCCAAATTGATCGATTTTCCTTGTGTATTGGATCCGTGTTACGGTGTATGCCTGTAGAATTGATTCCAATTAGCGATTTGGGATGAATTTCCCGATTGCCCGACATTCCTTCAGCAATTCCTGAGATGAATCTTGCCTACCCATGCACATTGACAATGAGGATAGCTGTGGCTGTGCTGTCATTAAAGGACATTTCTTTCATGTCTTTGTCTAACTGGTTAATTACATCAGGAGTAAGATAATATAGATCTATATTATCTTACTCCTGATTACATGTATACGTATCCCAACATATCTCTCCTATGTTTGCATAGAGGCTGTTTAAGTGTACACACACAAGCAATGCTTCAATATTGTTTCTCAGTAAATCATAGGTGACAATTTGGCCAGCTTTTGCCCTCTCATAATATGTATTGATGACTCGTCGATATCCAAAATAAAATTTGATTTTTATCCGTCAGTGGTGGTACTTATGGCCAGCTGAAAGTTTACTACTCGACAAAGCAGATGGATCTTGCAGACCTTGTAAAGCGTCATGGAAAAAGAGAGGTGGACTATTTCAGTGTGGAGCGTGGCTATCCCCCAAACGGGTCGGCAAATGTGGTGGATGTTGGGCGAACGCCAAAACCTCTCCAGGTAAATATTAAGCCATTGACATCGTCATTCTTCTCCTTATGTCTTTTCGTGCTAGAGTCGGTTCATCTATCTCTTGTTGTGGTTTACTTAGACGTTTCGGTTCGTGTCTATTAGATATAAGGTGAGGTGATTATAAGGTAACATTATTTTCATTTCTTTGCCTGATATGTGGCAGGTTTCTGTTTCTGCACGATTTCTAACTGTCCTATTTTAGAAGTATATGTGTAACACATTTTTCAAATTTTAGAAAATAATTTCCTTTGTCTCATAATTGTCTTTTTCTTTCCTGAGTGTAAGTATATTTACATTGTTTGCTATATTCCAAGAACATACTTACCTGTTATTTTTTTGGAAAGACAGTGTCATTGTCGAAAACATTAAGTCTGAGCAAGTGTGATCTTTGCTTTGGCATATGTATAATAGATAAAGAGAAATACTGAATTGGTGATGCCATCACAAAGTTTCCCTTTGATTATAAAATATGTGTCTCATTACATCAGAAAAATCACAACAATTAAACCAACATTATATAATTTGATAATTTTTTTACATATATAGTAATCGTTAATACATCAAAACCAATAATATTATGATGACGAATTAAGGTATAGGGGTCTCATGATGTATGCATAGTGCGTTTATATAACAGTGTTAATATATGATTACATTATCTATACTATTTGCTATTCTTATTGAAGGCTAGTGAAACTGAAAACGACATCTCTGTGAGTTTAGTGTGGTTATCTGTTCATGTATAAAAACACACGTCTTTGTTATACTTGCATTGAAATAGTCATGATATTTATATTATTCTCTGTTCGTAAATGATTTGCTGCACATTCACGATTTTCCGTACGTCTGTGTGCTGCAACATTTGACGAAACGCACTAGAATTATCCCACAAGGTTTTAGTTTGACTCGGTGATATTTTAGTGCGGTGGATATATGCAATCACATGGCGATATGTTTTTTGTACTATATACAGAAGTAAGAAGATACACGGCACTGAACTGTTTTGGCAAAAGAATCCAATTAAATTACGTGGCAACTGGCTACAAGTTTGCACTATAATGTTTATGCCTACAGTCAGATAGTACAACATAACTGACCACAGTTTCATTCTTCTAATATGTTTAGACGAGTTTTGTGTGCATGGTTCAAAATATGCACTGTGATATTCACATCTAGCTGTGTGTACTGAACATAACTAAACCGTGCAGTATACCGAAGTTCACAAAATTCAGAAGTGTAGGTGTGTCTTGAACATCATGTGTGCGTATTATTTGGAGTGAATAAAAACAATTTGTTTGTTATTAATAATTGAATATAAAAACAATTCGTTTTTATTCACTGCTTATGTTATGGAGATAGCTTTGTTTAGAATTATTACTATAATAAGTTACATAATAACAAAACTGTATATAGTAAAAGAGGTTGTAATGTATTATAATGTATACAGTGTTGTTATTATCAAGCTAATTTATTATGGCCAGGACTTCCTGTTGATGTATACAGAAATAAGTATAGTTGTATTTTCTATGCTTATTTGATTATATCATATAATGTGTAGTATGTATTATTACATCATATATGATATGTATTTACATTATATCCATTGCAATGAAATAGAGCTGATGTGTTTCAGGCATGTGCTCTTATCTGCCTGATAGAGAAGACATGTATTATGTTTGAGCACAAAGCAGACAGTCACTTGTGTCAGTGGTATATCACGCCACCTGAATCTGGGTATGGTCAAAAAGCACAGCTTTACGTCAAGGACAAGTTTAAGGTACCATATATATAATTACACTATAATTGAGTTGTATATATGTTAATATATATGTGTGTGTGCGTGCGTGCGTGCGTGCGTGCGTGCGTGTATTTATACGTTCACGTATGTGCGCGTGTGTGTGTATAGATTAAAAGGTCTGTATAATTTTAAATTATTACCATGAAGTGAACACGAAAAATAACATATCTCATAGATTTAGTTACCAATACAGTGTATACACATTTAATTGTATATAAAGTTGTGTCTATCTATTCACAAACATACTGGCATATGGCAACGTAATGGAAGACACTATAGTGGCTGTTTCAGAAACCAGTGAATGTTCAGAATTACATGCATTTTGCAGCTTATTTCATAGAGTAATTGTTCTGTTCTTTTATACTCAACAATAAATCGCGTTTTATATACTAAAATGTCCTATCAGTTTAGTAATATATCTTATTACTTTAATCCATTTTTAGGTTTTGTGATACGTGTAGAGATTATTTGTGTATAAGCGTATCTGGTACGTTTAACACCCATGTTGTCTGCAATAAGTGCATTGAAGCAAATTGGTTAACCGTGTAAGTAAATACCAGCTATTCTCCATTTCTCATGCAAGGCGGAGCCACCATGCCATTTACCAGTTTGTGATGAGGTGACAATTCTATTACTGTCTGCATTTATATTGCATTGTCCTCAGTGAATCAGATTACAAAACAATGTCTTATAATGCCACCGACCCTATGTATGCAAATAAAAGAAATATGTGTTAAATCCTAGTGGAAAATCCTGTTAATTACCTTCAGCTTTTAATTGCACAAATGAATGTAATTTTTAAGAAATATGCAGTGCAGATGAAATAATAGTTACTTGTTAAAAGGCTAATATGAAGAAAATGAATGTTTCACTTGTAACCCCACCTGTGAAACATCATTTTCAGTGTTACTTTATGAGATACTTTGGTGAAACAAAAGAAGATCGACAACTATTGCGTGGTGTTTTCGGACAACAATGGGATTTGTGGGCTTGGAAAATCATTGTACGCCACGCTTTGGTCATAGATTTTATCATGCCACAAAACCTGTGACGCTGTCCGCACTGAGCAATAATTGCATAATATTTCTTCAAATGTGTTCTTAAATGTCCGCACGTGTACAATACTTAGTAGACAGATGCCATGTATGTGAGATGTCCTAATGTCCGTGTATTACAAATGTGAAACTGTTGACTATAGCTGCGTTCACACGAGATACACGGCCTCGCTGGTTCCGTACTTATCTGGTGCTGAATTTGGCTGAAATACAGTGCTAACACAACCCGGAGCGTTCACACGAGAATCGAGGCTTAGCTGGCTAGGTGTAATATAGACTGGTACCCGGTCGACAGTTCCACACGCTACACTAACGTCGTGTAGCGAACGGGTACCAGTCTAGGTAAGCGCACTACAGTTTCACAATTCGAAATTGCGTTCACACGACAGACAATACGCGGCCAGCGGGGTGGCGAGTAAGCCGCGTATTTCAGTACGGTACTGAATAAGCCGCGTATATTTTTACCGTGTGAACGCTCAAGTACGGTACTGAAATCCTCGTGTGAACGCTGCTTATATAGACACTAGGTGCAATGTATCCCTACGTATATAGTATGTATATATATCAGGAGTAGATAATAGGGAGGAGTGTGACATCAATAAACAAGGGAAATTCGTCATTTACTAGCCTTATAATACCTACGATTTACTACGCGTAACTCAAATCGGACACAGTACATTCGCCTATCATCGT
>NW_014577188.1:360085-393622 GCF_000485595.1 Priapulus caudatus | reverse complement strand
ACGATGATAGGCGAATGTACTGTGTCCGATTTGAGTTACGCGTAGTAAATCGTAGGTATTATAAGGCTAGTAAATGACGAATTTCCCTTGTTTATTGATGTCACACTCCTCCCTATTATCTATTCCTGATATATATGTATCCCTATGTATGTCAAAATTGCATTAATCACTGAATGTGCTTGGTGAGGAAGTATTAAATAGAAGTCATCCCCATTTGTCTGACTGTCTGATGCATCTCATGTTTGTTGTAGCTGCAAGACCCAATGCACCATGTTCAGTATACTTGGTGCAGTTTTCACGACATCTTCATTATCTGTATCACCTTCCTTTGTAGTGTATCTAGTATGAATGCATTACGATTGCATTCTACATTGCATCGCTTCTGAAAAATTACTGTTTGAGACGTTCGCATAGTCACTGTAACGTAAATGCAGTAACGCTTGCTTCTTAAGTATAAAAATAATTAAAGTTATCTTTGGTGAATACGACTAAAATGTGTATAATACCTGTAAGTCTTATTAGGTTACTTATGATTGAAATTGTTGTTGTATTTGACAGAAACATGTGCCAATGTACTTTATTTATATAGGAAGTGCAAATCATGTTGCTAGCAAACTAATTGTCTGTGTTCTGTTGTACAGAGGTCAAGTTCGAGTGCAGTGTTTCAACCGGGTGTGCAGTACAGAACTATCAACATCACCATCCTAGACAATGATTTGCCTGAAGGAGAGAAGGAGTTTCAAGTGGAGCTGCTGAACCCAACCGGTGGAGCACAGATAGGTGATTATTATTCAGAGACAGAGAAAAAGGTTAAGTGAGAGTGACAGTGAGGTGAAGTGAGAGAGACAGGGAAAGTGAAATATATAGAGTTTGGGAAGGAGAAGGAGTGATAGAGAAGGGGGTGAATGGAGGGAGAGAATGAAGGAGTGAGAAAGCGGGTGAGCAAGGAAGAGGGACCATATGACAAATATACTGAATTTTATTTTTTGCACAGGCGTTGGGTCGACTATCAAGGTCATCATTGCTTCGTCGGACGATGCATATGGCATGTTCCAGTTTGCAGATACATCATTAAGTGTTCAAGGACAAGAGTTAACAGATATTGGATCTACACCTATACATCTCACGGTATTTAAACAATTTTGATTAATGTTAATCTTATTTATTCAACTGTAGATGTCAATTAAGCAGTTCGTGGCATGGGTAACGTGCAGGCAAGCATACGTTCTTGGTGAGGAAGCAAAATTCAAGATTGTGTCCAGTTTTACTTTTTTCTGACGTGTTTCTGAAATATAATGTGTTTTTGCTGTACCAGTGCGCCACATCATTTTCTTTATTGTGATACTATATTTATTGGTTTGTAGGTTCACCGGCTAGGCGGAACTATCGGGCAATGCTACTGGTGTACTGGATAGGTATTGTCCTGATCCCGATCAATGATATATTGAACACCAAACGGAGTCGTGTTCCTGCAGCCAGGGACAGAGGCAGAGTGGCTGAATATTGAAATTCAGTCGTGTGTATGAAAACATCCCATAATTAGCCTCCGCCAAGGGGTTTGCAGGAAGGTTATGTTTTTCAGACCGGCATGTGTTTGTGGTTTTGTGGTGTTTGTGGCGTTTGTTTGTTTGTGTACAGCCTATACTGAAAAAGTTATGGACGGATTGTCCATAAAATTGCTCAGGAATAGGTCAGAAATGGGGTAACTTAGAATTGATTAGATTTTGGTGGTGATCCGGATCCAATATAATTAATAATTAATAAAATTTTTCAGGATAGGTCAGAGAATGGGGTAACTTAGAAGTTGATTGACATTGTTGGTGGTGAATCGCGGATCCAATTAATTAATTTACTTAAATAAAATTTTCCGGATAAGTGCCAGAAAATGGGGTAAAGCGTTAAGAAATATTGATGACATTTTGGTGGTGATCCGGATCCAATTAATTTATTATAATTGAATTAATTAATTAATAAAAATTTTCACAGTGAGAGAATTGAGCTGACCTTGGCGAGAGGTCTGCGCTTCGCGAGTGCTCTATGTTATTATATGGGCGATGGTAAATCCGATTTGAATGATATTGTTTACTATCCGTAAAGCAGAATAATTGCACTGTTAAACCAGGGATTAAAACGGATTGGTTTTACAGATTGCTGGTGATACTATTCCGGAGCTTGACGAAGCCTTCCTGGTTAAGCTTGATTCTGTCACGAGAGGGCGACTTGGTGACAATGCTAAGGTCATCTTCTTCTCTAACCGTTCTTGCAAATGATGACCCGTATGGAGTGTTTAGCATTGACCAAACTGCTAGACCTATACTGGTGGAGGAAGCCAGTAAAGGTATAATCTGGTAGTTACGTGTCATGTTGAATGAATTTCTGTCATCCCATTTTAAAGCATTTTGCCTCAATATTATGATAAATGGGCCATAGCGTAGTAGCAATATAATCATGAAACGTCAGAGTATAATTTCTCTAAAAGCTTTGCATGGGGGGGTGGCGGGGGGGGGGGGGGGTGGGGGGGCGTTTGTATCAGAAATAGAGTATTATCTATATTTAGATTTCTTTTTTGAGATTTTTTCTTTATTTTTATAATTAGTACTATATATATATCGGTGTCAGCTTATAGTCATTATTGTCAATATGTCAAGCTGTTGTAGACACAAAGTAAGCATTCTCTCTATTATCTGCATTATTCATTGTAGATGTTGAGATGAAAGTGTTACGACATGGCGGTGACATGGGTATGGTGATGGTCAACTACACCACTCTGAGCCTACAGATTTCTTCCCCATATTTACCACTAGTTGTTTGGAAGAGCAGGAGAACTGGATTTTATGCCCGCTAAAAGGCACAGTGGTATTTCAGCCCAACCAGACGAATGCTACATTTCGGGTAAGTTGGCAAAAAGATTTAATTTTTGTATTATATTAAGAGATTTTCTGCATATCCAAAGTATTTTAACTAATCTTAAATGTATGAATTCCTTTTGCATTTAAATTATTAATTGATATAAATTTATCTACACAGATTAACCATTTTGGACGATAACATTCAGAGACAGCAGAAGAGCTTATTTGTAGTGCTAATCAAGTGTAACATTTCTCCCAGGCAAAATCATTACGCTCCAGGTGAGAAGGACAAGCTGTGAATATGAAGAAATGTAACGTAAGTGAGTATGAGGAGGGAGATGTGGCACGGAGCTCATCCTTATTGTGGGATCAAAGCTGGGAGTAAATAGCAGAGCGTGAAATTCATGACAGCCTTTCAGGCAGAATAAAAGAGAAACCGATGATATAGATGGACATGAGAGAGCAGAGAGAGAGAGAGCGGAAGAGAAGAGAGAGAGAGAGAGAGAGAGAGAGAGAGAGAGAGAGAGAGAGAGAGAGAGAGAGAGAGAGAGAGAGAGAGAGAGAGAGAGAGCGAGAGCGAGAGCGAGAGCGAGAGAGAGAGAGAGAGAGAGGAAGAGAGAGAGAGGGCAAGAGAGCAAAGAGAAAAAAGGCACAAGCTATTATTAATCTCATTCACATGTACTTACAGTTCCAAACTCCGCCAAGGCTTGGAGCAATCTGACACTGTCTTATGGAGAAATTATCATCTTGCCAACGACCGATGCCAATGGCGTTCTTGGAAGCTTGATAAGAGAAGTGTTTACAGTATCAGAAGAAAGTGGTGGTCAATGGTATAGTGTTAAAGTAATTCGGAAAGGAGGAATTTTGTCAGGTTGTCCTCCAGTATTCTCGCCTGATAATATGTAATACAGTACAAAACCTGCGAGTAAGAACCAGGTTTTTTAAGAACCTGTTAGGCCTAAATTTTGCCAGTTATGATACCCCCTTCTAATCGAAGAGCCTGTTTAGCCTAAAATTTGAAACAGGTTCTTATTTTCTAAATCTAATAAAAGATGTTACAGTTGGGCGAAAAAGATAGATAAAACATTTGGATCCTTTTTTGGAGACACTTTCACATCCGACCGCGAGCGCAAACGCACAGGCACAGCACCACATTCAGCGCGACCCACACTACACACTACACCTTATCACTCCAATTTAATACACATGTAAATGCGCAATGTTGAAAATCTAAATTAGAATTGTTATTGTTGGCAATTAGCCATAAATACTGTATATATATGTTTATATCTCCATGGCCTACACATCAGCAATATGGAAGAGTGCTTGTAAATGACTGAACATTCGAAGCCAGGGAACCATATACCCATGAAAAACATTTGGGAATTTTCTTTAGAAAATATGAACCTTATTTAAGAACCTTATAATAGCCTCAATTTGTCTAAGTACGCCGATTTATTAAGAACGCTGTGTAGGCTACACTTGGGCGAAAATGCAGGTTCCTTAACTTTCGGGTTTTTACTGTAATATAATTTATAATAAAATGTTTTCTGCTGACATGAATGAATTAGAAACACGTTTCTAAAGAACGTTTTCTGAATAGAACTGAAGTTAATAAAACGTAGTACAGCATTGATTATAGGAATTCATATAATATGAAGTTCAATTCAAGAAAAGAAAAACATTCGAAATTATAGTAATAAGGAATTGAACTAATAAGTATAATTTAATATATATATAATCTTTATTAAATGTGTTTCAGGTGAGTTGTGAAGTTTCTGGTTACCCATGGGCAATGCAACGCAAAGGTTTAGACTACAGCGTTGCGTTCTCGGGAGGTGGTGCTCCTACAGTGGTGACCCGAAAAGGAAGTCCTAATCGTGATTATCAATTGACAGTTGCTGCCTGAGTTGGCAGAAACTTTCACAATCACGATTTGACTAACGCAGACAACGGGAGGTGCTGTAGTTGGTCCAGTGAGGGAGACAGAGGAGTCGTGATAGTATGAGTCTGATGATCCACGTGGAGCTTCAAAGTATGTACTGTGCAATTATTTTCTTTAATCAATTATAAATTAAATCAATTAATTCAATTTTTAAATTCAAATTATCTTATAGCCATTCTGTTTAGCCTTATATAAACCCTATAATATTACTATCAAAGTGCGTTACAATCAAATAAGCTGCTATGAAATCTTTCGTTGTTTGGTAGGTATAACTATTTTAGAACTAGTTATATATCCATATATAAAAACTAACATTTAATAAAACCAAGTGCAATTAACGCTGAAAGAAGCCTTTCTTCATCCAGCGGTTTTTAAATAACAGTCTTGATCAATGGGCTACAAGTGGTTTTTTATATATTATCCTTTGTTTAAAATTTATTCTTGATTTTTTTATAAATTATGATAATATTTTTATAAATATGATTTTTATAAATTTTTTATTCAGGTTTGAGAGTGTTAGTGCGTATGTCAGAAGAAGCCCGAAGGCAGGCACTTAACAGTGTCAATACCGTATAACTGTGATCAGAACTGGTGGCAGAGCTGGGTGTTGTTGGTGTCACCTGGACAGCTTTCTTTACTGGTGAGTTCTTACTGTGTGTGTTTTGTTGTTTCTATTCGGTAATTGTGTGCATGTGGTTATTTGTGTTTATTACGGCTAGTAGTGACTAGAAATAAACTTTTGAGAAATATGATAAACAACTAAATTATCCTCAAGCGTAAGTGGTTAAATTCTATGTACAGTATAGTCTCCAAAAATTACTAAAACATAATATTGTAACATAAATATAATTTTTATATTAATGATAGCAATTCTGGAAAATTCTTTTTTACAAAGCCAAAATCATATAAATGTTCTTGTTAAACAGCATAATATAAGTACTTTGATTTCTTGGTCAGCTGTTAAATATGTCCTTAACTTAATCTGTGTTGGTTGCTCTATTGATCAAACTGTGTTGCAGGAGGTGCAGTCAAAAAAGCTGAATAAAACCCACCAGTGGCAGCAGCTGTAACTTTGTCACTACACCATGAAGCTAGACAGCACTTCAATGTTTTCAATTGCTACGCTGATGACATACAGAAGGGCCCTGAAAGGTGAGTTATGAGCATTCGAATAGCTGCGCATAAGTAACAACCCAAGAATTTAAGGATCCTGACTGGATAATAACTAATACTATGACATAATGATAATAGGGTAATATACGTATAGTAATGTATATAATTATATATATATATATACACAAACATATAATATAATATATATATATATATATATATTTAATATCATGAGTAATATATTCTATAGGTTGTTGAAATTCGCTAATGAGAAGGCAAACTAGATGATGCACGGCATATGAAGAGATATGCCAATGTGTAATACGTTGACGGATGGCATTGGCGCAACCGCAACCCACATGGGGCCGTGAGTTTGCTAAAAGCGGTTAACTAGTTAGCCTGGTAGAGAACTGGAAACAACTGACGCCTCAAGATATTGAGCTGCATAGAATGTGAGTATTGCTGGTGCATGAAGGAAATGTAAGTGCTATATTTCGGCATCCATATTGCATTGAAAACGAATAATACATTCTCACCCAGTGTATACTCTCCAGGCCTTTAATGCATGTTTTGTGAGATGTTCCTTCTGAGCTAAAGCTTAGTTTGAGACAGTCCATAAATTCTCAGACATACCTTAATTGCCCAATTGACATGCCTTAATTTCGCAGTGGCGTTTACTTTTAACAACCCTATCACAGTCCTGTGTGTTTTCACAACTTGATGCAGCGTATACTATCTCCAAATTGATCGAATTTTCCTTGTGTATTGGATTCGTGTTAGCGGTGCTATGCCTGTAGAATTGATTCCAATTAGCGATTTGGGATGAATTTCCCTGATTGCCCCAGACATTCCTTCAGCAATTCCTGAGATGAATCTTGCCTACCCATGCACATTGACAATGAGGATAGCTGTGGCTGTGCTGTCATTAAAGGACATTTCTTTCATGTCTTTGTCTAACTGGTTAATTACATCAGGAGTAAGATAATATAGATCTATATTATCTTACTCCTGATTACATGTATACGTATTCCCAACATATCTCTCCTATGTTTTGTTGTAGAGGCTGTTTAAGCGTACACACACAAGCAATTGCTTCAATATTGTTTCTCAGTAAATGCATAGGTGACAATTGGCACAGCCTTTGCCATCTCATAATATGTATTGAATGACTCGTCGATTGTCCAATAATAAAATTTGATTTTTATCCGTCAGTGGTGCTACTTATGGCCAGCTGAAAGTTTACTACTCGACAAAAGCAAGATGGATCTTGCAGACCTTGTAAACGCTCATGGAAAAAGAGAGGTGGACTATTTCAGTGTGGAGCGTGGCTATCCCCCAAAACGGTCGGCAAATGTGGTGGATGTTGGGCGAACGCCAAAACCTCTCCAGGTAAATATTAAGCCATTGACATCGTCATTCTCTCGCTTATGTCTTTTCGTGCTAGAGTCGGTTCATCTATCTCATTGTTGTGGTTTTATTAGACGTTTCGGTTCGTGTCTATTAGATATAAGGTGAGGTGATTATAAGGTAACATTATTTTCATTTTTTGCCTGATATGTAGCAGGTTTCTGTTTCTGCACGATTTCTAACTGTCCTATTTTAGAGGTATATGTGTAACACATTTTTCAAATTTTAGAAAATAATTTCCTTTTGTCTCATAATGTCTTTTTCTTTCGCTGAGTGTAAGTATATTTACATTGTTTGCTATATTCCAAGAACATACTTACCTTTATTTTTTTGGAAAAGACAGTGTCATTGTCGAAAACATTAAGGTCTGAGCAAGTGTGATCTTTGGCTTTGGCATATGTATAATAGATAAAGAGAAATACTGAATTGGTGAATGCCATCACAAAGTTTCCCTTTGATTATAAATATATGTCTCGTTACATCAGAAAAAATCACAACCAATTAATACAACAATTATATAAATTTGATAATTTTTTTTACATATATAGTAATCGTCATAACATCAAAACCAATAATATTATGATGACGAATTAAGGTAAGAGGGTCTCATGATGTATGCATAGTGGCGTTTATATAAAACAGTGTTAATATATGATTACATTATCTATACCTATTCCTATTCTTATTGAAGGCTAGTGAAACTGAAAACGACATCTCTGTGAGTTTAGTGTGGTTATCTGTTCATGTATAAAAACACACGTCTTTGTTATACTTGCATTGAAATAGTCATGATATTTATATTATTCTCTGTTCGTAAATGCATTTGCTGCACATTCACGATTTTTCTGTACGTCTGTGTGCTGCAACATTTGACGAAACGCACTAGAATTATCCCAGCAAGGTTTTAGTTTGACTCGGTGATATTTTTAGTGCGTGGATATATGCAATCACATGGCGCATTATTTTTTGTACTTATATACAGAAGTAAGAAGATACATCCGGCACTGAACTGTTTTGGCAAAAGATCCAATTAAATTACGTGGCAACTGCGCTACAAGTTTGCACTATAATGTTTATGCTACGAGTCAGATAGTACAAACAAACTGACCACAGTTTCATATCTTCAATAGGTTTAGACGAGTTTTGTGTGGCATGGTTCAAAGATAGCACTGTGATATTTACATCTAGCTGTGTGTACTGAACATAACTAAACCGTGCAGTATACCGATGTTCACAAAATCAGAAGTGTAGGTGTGTCTTGAACATCATGTGCTGCGTATTATTTTGGAGTGAATAAAAACAATTTGTTTTGTTATTAATAATTGAATATAAAAACAATTCGTTTTTATTCACTGCTTATGTTATGCGAGATAGCTTTGTTTAGAATTATTACTATAATAAGTTACATAATAACAAAACTGTATATAGTAAAACAGGTTGTAATGTATTATAATATATACAGTTTTGTTATTATCAAGCTAATTTATTATGGCCAGGACTTCCTGTTGATGTATACAGAAATAAGTATAGAACTTTGTATTTTCTATGCTTATTTGATTATATCATATAATGTGTAGTATGTATTATTACATCATATATGATATGTATTTACATTATATCCATTGCAATGAAATAGAGCTGATGTGTTTCAGGCCATGTGCTCTTATCTGCCTGATAGAGAAGACATGTAATTAGTTTTGAGCACAAAGCAGACAGTCACTTGTGTCAGTGCGTATATCACGCCACCTGAATCTGGGTATGGTCAAAAAGCACAGCTTTACGTCAAGGACAAGTTCAAGGTACCATATATAATAATTACACTATAAATTGAGTTGTAATATATGTTAATATATATGTGTGTGTGCGTGCGTGCGTGCGTTGTGGTGCGTGCGTGTATTTATACGTTCACGTATGCGCGCGTGTGTGTGTATAGAGAAAAGGTCTAATAATTTTAAATTATTACCATGAAGTGAACACGAAAAAATAACATATCTCATAGATTTAGTTACCATACAGTGTATACACATTTAATTGTATATAAAGTTGTGTTCTATCTCTAAATATATATATATATATATATATAATATATATAGTTACTAATTGGAAATATATTATATTGCATTCAAGGTTGGTAATGTAACGCGAATATTCATTAAATTAAACCCGTTATTGGAAAAAAATTCAATAATTAAAAAAAAACATTTGGTTTATGAAAAGTAAACTTGGTCATGTTATGACAGAAGCTATGAGCAACGCGTTAGCGTTATTCGCCGCTCACATCCGCCACATGTCAACGGTCAACTACAATGTCAGGTTTAATACTAGTATCTAATGACATTCTCTCTGTCTCTCTCTTTCTCTCTCTCTCTCTCTCATCTCTCTCTCTCGTTCTCTCTCTCTCTCTCTCTCTCTCTCTCTCTCCTCTCTCTCTCTCTCTCTCTTCTCGCTCTCGCTCTCTCTCTCTTTCTCGCTTGTCACTATCTCTCTCTCTCTCTTTCTCTCTTTCTCTCTCGCTCTTTCTCTCTCTCTTTCACTCTCCCTTTCCCTGTCTCGCTCTCTCTTTCTCTCTATTTCCCGTATTTGCTCTGCGTCTCTCGTTCTGCGGCTGCACAAGGTTCACTGCAGAACTATGAATGTGTTTGTCATTAGTTGTACATATTGTACTGTACCAGTACAACACTTGAACACTTGGGTTTAAGTACTGGCTAGTTGCAGGATTTACGGTATGTATATCTGTACTGTACTACAACTCCGAAATCCGAAAAATTCTGAATTCCGAAACGTGTCTGTTTCCAAGGGTTTCGGATAATAGATGGTGTACTGTATATTACTTACATGTCCTGTCGTGTGTCACCACACTCTCATCTATCTCGTCTGTCTGTCTTTGTCTCTCTCTCTCTCTCTCTCTCTCTCTCTCTCCTCTCCTCTCTCTCTCTCTCGTCTCTCCTCTCTCTCTCTCTCTCTCTCTCTCGCTCTCTCGCTCTCTTTCTCTCTCTCGCCTGTCATATTCTCTCTTTTTCTTTCTCTCGTTCGCTTTCTGTTTCTCTCTTCGTCTGTTTCTTTCTCTCTCTCTTTCTCTCTCTCTCTCTCTCTCTCTCTCTCTCTCTTTCTCTCTCTCTCTCTCGCCTGTCATATTCTCTCTTTTTAGCTCATCTGACATAGTCAGATGCAGCTTGTAGAATCGCAGATCGTCCGTGCGTCCGTGCGTCGCCGTCCGTCGTGCGTCCGCTCGCGTCCGTCCGTCAACAGTTGCGGCACAAATCTTAACCGCTCGACGTACGGTCACGATATTCGGGACGTGGGGGTAATCGAAACGAGTTGGGATGTCGAAGCTGGGGGTCAAAGGTCAAAGGTCAAGAGGTGTAAAAGAAGGGGGAACATTCACTCCTTAACTTAAGGTATAGCGGAGGAAATGCCAGAATTGCGGGCACAAATCTAAACGGCTCGACCTAGGCTCGTGATAGTCCGGTGTATAGCATCATGGTAGGAAAAAGCCATCACTGTGCCGAAATTGGAGGTCTCAGGTCAAAGGTCAATGGGCACAGGGCAGATTTAGACATTTTCTGAGGACATGTCTGACGGAGCGATTGAAAAACTTTTTTGTTTCAGCGGTGACCTAGCATTTTATGGCATTATTGAAAGAACCATGAAATCTACTTTCTGCTGACATGCGAAGAGTAAGTGTCAGATAACCTTTTGACCCAAGAGGAGGTAAACATGGATTTGTTGACTGTCTGTTTAGAAAGAATTTGACTGCCGGGTTTGCTAGTAGAATCTATACCTGCCTGGAATATGCAGGCTACAATGTCACAGTGCAAATTTTCAAAAGCTAAATTTGGTTAAAGAAGGTTTATGCTCCTTAAATCGTATAATTTCTATGGCATTCTGTACTGTCAGTATGCTTACATGTAACGTATGCCACTCAGTGGCTACTGCCAGTGCATGTGTTGGTGGTACTGTTGAGTTTTTGCCTGCGTTAATTGGTTACAGGTGTGCAGCCTTCTCTATTGCAGCCTGTAGGCTTGCGTAGGTAAATGGATGAGTCTTACCTATTCTGTCTTGCAGATAGTTGTTGCTACTACGTATGAATGGGAGCTTCCATCTTTAATGCTGAAGACACTTAATTGTACGCGCCCTCTCGTGGCAACTTTCATAACGATCCCAACGAACATTCTTTTGAGAAGGTCCTGATACCATCCCTGTGCATTCCACTGTTTCGGCGTGTATGTGAACACATTTGGGACTAACAGGGTTTACTAGAGATCCCACCACTCCACCACAGAGTCACCGCAGTAGACGTTAGATGAGCGCTGTCGCCTCTGCGCGCACTTGTTCTTTCTCTCGTTCGCTTTCTGTTCTCTCTTCCGTCTGTTTCTTTCTCTATCTCTCTCTCTTCTCTCTCTTTCTCTCTCTTCTCCTCTCTCTCTCTCTCTTTCTCTCTCTTTCTCTGTCACTCTCTCTCTCTCTCTTTTTCTCTGTCTTTTCTCTCTCTCTTTCTCTCTCCCTTTCTCTGTCACTCTCTCTCTCTCTCTCTCTCTCCTCTCTCTCTCTTCTCTTTCTCTCTCTCTCTCTCTTCTCTCTCTCTTCCTCTGTCACTCCTCTCTCTCTCTTTTTCTCTCTCTCTTTCTCTGTCACTCTCTCTTTCTCTCTTTTTCTCTTTCTCTTTTCTCTGTACTTTCTCTTCTCTCTGTCACTTCTTCTTCTCTCCTCTCTCCTCTCTCTCTCTCTCTCTCTCTCTCTTCTTTCTCTCCTCTCTCTCTGCCTCGCTCTTCTCTCTTTCTCTCACTCTCCTCTCCTCTCCGCTCTCTCGCTCTCTCTTTCTCTCTATTTCCCGTATTTACTCTGCGTCTCTCTCACGCGTCGCACGCCGTGTGTTTCAGACGACGCAGCTCTATAGCGCGCAGGCGCTTTCCGACATCGACTACCGGTCTGCGCAGAATCACTTTATCTACATCAACGAGTCGGAGACGCGCGCGTCCATCCCCGTGCACGTCATCCCCGACGACCTGCCAGAACTCGACGAGTTGTTTACCATCCTGCTTTCCCACGTTGAGCTTGTCGGCGGCGACTCGACCGCCGGATTTCCGAACAAACCCGTGATCGGCGAGATCGCCGAGGCGACGGTTACCATAGCGGCGAACGACGACGCGAACGGCATCTTCCATATCTATAGCAACGACCCGCGTGCGACCGACGCCGGCAGCCGCGTCTATGTCGAGGAGAGAAGCAACTTCGCTGTTGAGCTTGTCATCGAGAGAGGCGGTGCGTGCGACGTTTCGTTGTTGTTGTTTTTTTCCGTACGGGTTTCGATTTTGTTTTCGTTTTTGCGTGATCGCTTTCGTTGTGGGGGAGGCGAAGGTAAATGGTTGATGATGATTAATTGGTAAATGATTTGGGTATGACTTGTGTGTGGCATTTATTTTTTACTGATATTTGAGACGTGCTGATATTTGTGATTTGGGATATTTGGCCCATTTTTAGGGATTACAGCTAAAATATGATAACCAAGTATCACTACTGAATGGCTATGGAGCCATAATAAAAGGCCATTATTCGTGTAGGTTTCTATTTATAAAGAGACTATTATAAAATATTATAACTATTGATTTGGGAAACTATAAAGCTAATACTGATAATGAGTTCTTCTCTCTGCATAGTCTCTGCTTTCGATAAAGAATTAAAAGCTTAAACCATAGGTTTTAACTTTAACAGGTGGCAATATAGGTGAGGTTACAGTTGAATGGGCTGTCAATAAGAGCTTGACGACGGCAACTAGGAATGTTGACTATGTCGCTGATGGTGCCATCCTAAACTTTAAGCCGGGAGAGAACCAACGTGGTATGTCATTAAATTTTTGTATTTATATAACCCTAGTATTAAGCAGTGCCACAGATTTGATCTCTTTATAATTGTAGATTGTTGTGTACATCTGCAAAATTTGTTATCAATTATACCAACTTTCTGCTACAACTTGACAGAAAGAAATTTTTGAATCACGCTTCCATGTGTTTTATATGTTTATACTATAGAATTATATTCCTAATGAAATTAGTTATGTCGATGTTGTGTGAAGTGATCTAGGAAGACAATTGCTTTTCGGCTTGCAGTTATTACTATTGGAATTAAAGATGATGGGGAACCAGAGATGGATGAGTACATTGTAGTAGAGGTGTCTAACCCAGGAGGTGGTGCAGCTATTGCTGACCAAAACCAGGTCACCGTAGTCATTAAGGCAAATGATCAAGTGGCAGGATTGCTTGGCCTCTCTAAACACTCGTTAATAGCCAGAGAAGGTAGGTTTACATTTTTGTTTAATTGTTGAAATGAAAACGGCTGCATTTGTTGAGATATCATTTATCCTGACTTCAGCAATGAATCAAGATTGATGTTGTTAAACCTAGTGCATCTTTTGCTCTTATATACACTATATGAGATGCGTGTAAAAATAGCTATACTTGCTTTTTACGTTTGAGCTGTGTTTAAAACTGAATTAATTTTGAACTTAATTTTTCGAAGTGTAAAAACTGTTTCATTTTTAATGAATTTATAGAATAAATAGAGTGTTTAAAATGTTTATTTATGTATTTGTAGTTATGGTCAGAACGAAGGTTAATTCATCTGATAGAAAAAATTGTTCCACATTCAGAATTACTCCTTATAAGCATTGTAATCTATATAGGTGACGTGATGAAGGTGAACATCACTAGAACTCTACCAGCTCTAGGCAATGTCACTGTATACTGGCTCATTGAGGGGCTGAGTGGTGTGCACCCTGCATCCACCTTCAAACAGCATCAAGGCCATGCTTGGTTTCAAAAGGTAGTTATATATACAGACAGTATTTGGAAGTATGTTGTCGAAGAGGTGTAAACGTGCTGCGCAAGTGCATTGCTAAAATGTTTCATGTTATTCTTATTTAAAATGTCATTGTAATTGTATAGATGAAGATACTGATGTAGAGATAAGTTTCCCGCCAGATGTCCTGCTTGAACTATGAACATCTTTGCTTTACAGGGAGCGACGTGGAAGGAGGTTACACTGGAAGTTTTGCGTGATGACACACCGGAGGAGAAGGAGGAATACGAACTTCTGCTGTTCAACGCCACAACTGAAGGTATCGTTAATTGTCACAGCATTACTATGCACAAGGATATGCAATATTTTAACTTTTTATCAACACTGCATACATATTGATATCGTGTAAGCATTAAAATTGTTTGTAAGGGTTTTTAGCTCAGCTGACGAAGTCAGATGCAGCTTGTAGAAAATCGCATGAATGGGGCTCTCCACCCGTCAACAGTTGGGCACAATTAAATCTTAACCGCTCGACGTATGGTCTTGATATTCGGGATGTCGGGAGATCGCGAAAAGGACTCGGGATGTCGAATTTGGGGGTCAAAGGTCAAGATGTGTCATTGGAGGGGGAATATTTTCCCCTTAACTTAAGGTATAGGAGGAAATATGGAATTGCGGCACAAATCTCAATGTCTTGACCTATGCTCTTAATATTCGATGTATAGTGTGATGGGGAGGAAACCCATCACCAGCGCGAAATTGGAGGTCACAGGTCAAAGGGCAGGGGGAAAAGGTCAAATATCTGGGACATTTTCTGAGGACATGGTCTAATGGACCGAGTGCAAAACCTTTTTGTTTCAGCGCTGACCTACTATTTTTATCACTTTATTGAAAGGACCATGAAATTTACTTTTCGCTGACGTGCGAAGAGTAAGTGTCTGATAACCTTTGACCTCAAGAGGAGGGTTAAAACATGGATTTGTTGACTGTTAACAAAGGACTGAACTGCTTTTGCCTATTAGAGCCTCCTCCACCCGCCCTGCCCCACCCTCCCCCTCCCCCCACCCTCCCCTTCTAGTTAGAAATTTGAAAATAGTAAGAAGTGCAGTTTTTTTTTCAATATTTATACGGAAATGTCGAGGTTGAAGAATGTAAAAGTTATAAAATTGTTCTACGCAGGAATTCGTGACTCCGGTTCAGCAAACTTTGACGAGCAAGCTGACAGGACTAGTATAACTATTGATGCATCAAACTACCCCCATGGGGTCGTCAGCTTCAGTCCCTCCTCCCAAGCTGTGAGACTCAACGAAGCAGAGCAAAACAAATCCATCATCCTTACTGTACAGCGCAAGTTTGGTGCTATTGGTAAGAATATGATGCATTAAAACATGCATCATCAGTGATACTGTAAGCAGTAAGTATTATTTAGTAGTATTTCATATGGAAATAATTGCACACATATTTATGGCAGCATCTCCATGAACTGTAAATGTGTTCTGTTACTATATAGTTTTCATGAAATCTCACTGCTTATAATATTATCACAGGTCAAGTGGGTTAAAAGATCGTTAATTGCAATTTGTAATGAGTTGATCTGAAATATCTCGAGGCTTACATATTTGAAAAAAAAACATTACATAACAACTACCTTGAAAAATAGTCTAACTGTCTACTTTTGCATCTCCATCGTTTTGCCCACGCCTGGATGGACTCACCCATTGTGATCATGCAGCTATCCTGCATATGTACTTAAGACAATATATAACAAGTGGTTTGTACTATGTACCTATATCTGCCGTGAATGTGTAATTAATGCTAATATACTCCTTGCTTGAGCTGGGAATCATATTCTCTATCATGTTATTGCTATTTGGGCATATAATCCAAGAAACCTTTTTGATTCATGCAATTGAAAATATAGCAATGAACCTTTTTTTTCTTTTCTTTTTGAAGGTATGTGCCCATATAGCAGTTCCAGTGTGTAAATCTTTGGGTACTAATGGTGGTTTCTACATGGTGTATTCCGCTAGTTGTGCATGCGTGCTCTGGGTGACTAATGGGTGGTTTGTGTCATGTACTTGTAGGTGCTGTGCGTGTGTACTTTGAGGTAGTTAATGGATCGCTGAGTACTTTGAGTGAGGACTTGATGCTCGCCATACCTTGGCAAGACTTCATACCTTATCAAGGATACATCGGTACTGGTGGATGGGTTTAGCATTTTCATTCTACTAACTCATAAGCACACAGTGGTAATTTTATGTCACCATATGCTGTGTGTTTGTGCGTGTGTATATATCTGTCTGCATGTGTGTCTGTTTATTTTATTGCAGTGCACCGCCGTTATAGCTGGTTGAAGAAGGCATGTTGACAATACCTTTGAATTACCTTCACATTTAGATTTGGCTAGTGGACAGCAGTCGAACACAATAAAGGTTGAGATCTTGGATGATGATATACCTGAAGTTGATGAGGTGTTTCTGGTCAACCTGACATCGGTAGAATTGCTTAGCCGATTCGCGACATCTATGCAACCCAGCCTTGGTAAGAATGCTGCATATACGATATAGCATTGTTATACACAAACCGTCTTGGAATGACCCTTTTTACACTACAATATAGTTTGTGGCATGTTATTCACACTTGATTTTTTCAAGCATTCAATTTCAGTAGACCTCTTTTTGAACTTGACACAGATCCACAGTCGTCTACAGCGCAGATCACTATTAGTGCCAATGATGGGACGCAAGGCATGGTGCATTTCACACCAGAGTCTATCAATTTGAATGTGGATGAGTCGGTTGGCAACGTGACACTGCACATCTACCGCAGTCAGGGGCATTTCGGCGATGTATCAGTGTTCTACTATAGCCAGTCTGTACCACCAGAGGGAGCTAAAGCTGATGATGACTTTATCGTGGCTGCACAGGTATTGTCTATGTTTAGAAATTGAGTGCATCTCTGGTGTTGGTGATACATGAGATTAAGTTTGTTGTTTTGTATAAGATTTTCGATTTCATTAGCTGGGGACATTAATTATTATAAATTACCATGTAGATAGATATGTCTATTATTGAATTCCTATAATTTAAATTTCATTTGTAGGCCTACTATATACACTATAATTGCTTGCATTTTCGTTAAAATATTAACAATTATACTATCATGAACTGCATGCCAAATATCATACTGTACAATTCTCATTGCTAGAATGTGATAAGATCTTAAGACATTCGTCCTTCATTAAGCAACTTGTGATACTTATCCTGTTATCATTTAGATATTTACAAATGTATAGCATTCTCATATGTCTATTGAGGGGTTGATGAACTTAACTGAGCCAAACTTGGTTATACCAAAACAACCTCGTCTACTGTTTCAAACAATAACACAAATATACCTTTTTGTGTGTCTTAGTGATAGCATGAATCTATATGTATATTGAATTTGATAAACGTGGCTTCATGGCGTTACTTTATTACTGGATAGGAGCTGCGTTTTGCTGCTGGTGAAGGAGCCAAAGATATTCAGGTGCAGATAATTGATGATGATATAGCAGAGCCTAGTGAGACCTTTGAGATCATCCTAGCCTCAGCCAGCAACGGGTTGCAACTAGGGGAACCTCATAAAGGTATAATTCCATAATTTAATTAGTTAATTAATTAATATCTTAGTTTTATCTATAATAACTGTAAAGCAGAGCATCCAGATAAAGCAATTTTCCGGTCAATTTGGCCGTATAAGTGACATATTTCATTTAATGAAACCAACAATTAAGATTAAGTGTTTATTTAGAGAAAAAATATCAAATCCCATTTAAATGTAAGTTATTCATTTTTACTTGGACAATTTAATTTTGAATACTTTACTTCATTGTTTTGTAGCGACGCTGACTATACTACCCAATGATAATGCAGCAGGGACGGTGAACTTTGAAAGCAGTGATAACATATACATACGGGAACCAAGTTCAGGCAATCCAGGAGGAAGTGTTGTGGATGTGCGCGTGATAAGGTAGAGAACCCTACTGTACAGATCAGGGGCGGATCTAGCTTTCAGGAGATGGGGGGGTGGGTGATATTTGAGTGAAGGCATGCCGAAGGCATGCCGAAGGCACGCGGTGCTAGGGTGGTTCAGGGGTATGCCCCCTCCCACCTAGAAAATTCAGGCAGCCGTGTAGTCACAGGGGAAATCCTGTTTCTATCAGCCTGCAGACTGACTTTTTTTATTTTTGGCGCGATTTTATTAGTATCATAACATTAGTCAGTGGCTGAATGGGGTTGGGGGTTGCGACCCCCCCAACCCCCCTCTAGATCCGCCAGTGCAGATGTATTTCATTACCAACACAGCACTCACCTGACTGCGTGCATGTGGGGACGTAAATCCCAGATGCTATTCAGGTTAGGTGTCCATGTCAATAGCACTAACAATTTTATATTCACCAGTCCTTGCACAATGGTATAATAACTGAATAATAATCATGATGAATATGCTAATAAAGCAAAAATGTCTCTCAATGTAATTGCTTCAGTTGGGGTTTTTATTGGAAATGTTATTTGTACATCTTGAAAGTTCATAGTCGGATTTCTTTTGAAACATTAATAACATCATTGTTCATGGTTAAATCCTTAAATTGTTTACCTTGACAGTTTCAGCTGTCGTTCTGACAGCCATCTTCAGAATTTCTGAATTTGGCAGCAGGTGACAGTGATCAGTGACAGTTATTTGTACAAACTTTATTTGATTATAGGGGACCAGGCATCTATGGAAACATTCGAGTTCCATTCCTCATCACAGTGGTGAATGGCAGTGACCAAGAGGGTGACCTTGACCCCATGAATGGCTATATCACCTTTGCCGACAGGGAATCAGTTGCTGTAGGCAACCATTACACCTCTTTTTCAATATATAAAATATGAAAAATGATTTATATGACTTGTTTTATTGTGCTTTCACAGTTATGAAATTGTTTCAGAAAAATATTCGTGTTTTTATTAACCCTGAAGCAAGAGGTAAACCTTAAGTGTAAATACTTTATATAGTTATAGCAGCAAAATAACAAATTTTCTAAAGCTTGTAGAAAAATTCAGCTGAAACTTGTCAGAGTCTTAAATTCCGGCAATAATATATATTTCTTATCGTATACCAATAATGATTGATCTAAATAATAATATGTATTTTATTATAATGCAGCTGTAATAAATACTGCAAATAATGCTGTAAGAATGACTATTTATCATAGCCATGGATCAGACATTGTATTTATACGTTTATCTGCTGTTATGTAGGTTCTCCAAATAAGAGCAATACAAGACAACGTTCCAGAGAAAGAGGAGTTATTTCGTCTAGAGCTGTTTAAACCGGAGGGTGGAGGTCAGCTTGGAACAATGGCTAACCGCTACATATACATAGCAGAAAATGATGCACCGCATGGCCTTATTGAGATATACCCTCACAATGTCAGGTAGAAATCGATTTCTTGGAGATTTTAATGTTTTTCTGACTTCTCAGTCAATCAGACTTCTGACTCAATCTTTTCCTGATCTTCAGTCAGGAGTGGCTTGAAGTATAAACAGAGCACTTTATTCAGTTTGTTTTCCCGATTGTTTTGTACTTGTCAGATACTGCATAACGTAGGAGATGGATGTACTATAATCATGTTCGGCTCGATGTGATTATTTGTGACTTAATGTTAGGTAGCAAAATCTGAAACATATATGACTAGGAATTTTAGGCCGTTACTTATTTCCAATATCTACTGTGATGAAAACGATATATTTACAACAGTGGTTCATAATCCCTAGGTGGTGATGGTGGTCTAAAGGTGGGTCGCTGAAGTCAGATCGGTTTTTGATGGCTGCCCAAACGTGTAGACATTTGTAATTTATTTACACCTTCGCTTTGTGCACGAGTAAATCCAGGAATAGTCTATGACGTTTATATTTCATAAGATGCTGTGATTATGCGCAGAAACAAATCCATCGTGTCCGTACAAGAGGATTCCGGAACAGTGTATGTGGATGTAGTGCGTTCACGGGGTGTGTTAGGAAGAGTGACGGCTGTTGTCATGACCGAGCAAGTTTCAGCTACGGGGGAAGGTATGTGTGAGAATATATCATACTGATCTGTATGTTATCGCTTCATATCTTATGTGATATATTGTGAGTGATAGATTTCTTACTTTTCTGTCCATACTATTATTTGAGTTTTGTGTGTAGCTTGATCAGAATTGAATATTTAACTATGGCTTTTAAAGTAAAATGGTAATTTAACACACTAATAATATGTTGATTAATTTAGATTTGATAGGAAAAATTAATAATTAATATATATATATATATATATATATATTGTTATATTGTTTATTTATTTATTTACATTCATGAATAGGTAGTATAAATGTACAGATATCACACTATAACCTAAAAAGGTTCGGATATATAACGCATGTCCTCATGTTCATGTATTACACAGTTGTATCTAGCAGTACAAGTTAATTCTACATATTCTAAAACATACCCAACTCTTTAATTAATTCTATATTAACCTTTGTGTATTGCAGAGGGCTCAATGTTAATCCTGCCCATGATTCAGACATTGCCGATGATAACTTCTCTGCGAGTTCACAGTTTCTTTGCGCACAACTACTTGTATGTGCTAACGCTGAGTTCCATGGCCCGAGGTGAACCGCGTACTAGATTACCTGGCTCAGCACTGCTGCCTGGCATAAGGAGCTATGGCAACGAGACCGGCAGCATTATGTGGCGGTGGCAAGGAACTTTCATTCCTGCTCAGGTGAACTAATAATAAAAACTAATACCTATTGTAATATTCCCACAGAGCTGTCCGAATTTATGTTTTCTCTATGTAATGTAATACATATGAAAAAATGCTGTTATAGATAGTCGGTATCAATGTTGATTAAATGAAGAAACTTTCAACATATGTTACAAATAAATTCTTGCACATTACAGACTATTGAAACGGATGGTGCAATGAGTGCGACAACATTCAGCTTAGCTGGCAAGCTTTATTTGGCCATTGCTAACCATGGTGGTATGGGAGATGTTGAAGTCATATCAATGCTCTACCATATCATGCAAAATGGCACATTGTCTGTGGTAGGTATATTCAGTTTTAGCGATGTAATCGAGTGGACGTTTTATGACTGTCATTTAAAATCTGTGACATTCATTCTATATCACATAACATCATTTTGGTATGTTGGATTGAATGATGAAACAGATAGATAAGAAAGAATCTTCTTGCTGTATCAGGTTCAAGATATAGCATCCAAAGGCACGACTGCAATTAGGTATTTTTCTTCTGATGAGAAGCACTTCCTAGTGGTAGCAAACAGCCAGGACAACTATGGAAATACATTGATAAGTAGCGAGGTAAGTGTGGAACAAATGTATACTAGTGCAATCTTGGAGTAATAAGCTGACTACTTATTACTCCAAGGTGCAATTGACCTGAAAAATTATTTATTAGAATTCGTGAAATAGCTGTCCGCGATGTACCTGTATTTTGCTGTTGAACAGGTCTTGCAGTGGAACAGGGACATGCAGAAATTCGATCCCGTTCCAATACAGTTCATACCCTGCAAAGCAGCGAGTGACGCGACCATTTTCACGACATACGGAGATCTCTACCTGGTCATCACCAATTTCTATGATTCACAGTGGAATCTGTTTGAAATTGAGTACGTTTTGCACTCTTTATTTCTCACAAATGCCGCTAATTGTATTGTCCTCATGCTGTACTTAATAAAGTGTTTTATATGTCATAATTTCATGTCTGTAATTATTTAAAAAATCATCAGTGAAACCGTTTGTTGTTTTCTATTCATGATTATGCTTTCATTATGATGACTATTTATTGATCACTAAACTAAACTGTTATTAGGCCTACTGTATCATACATGAAACATTATAATTTCCAAAGTATTATCTTGCTACAGAGCTATAAGATCAGCACTCAAAATAAAAAAACAACATTAAATATGTATGCAATATGTTTATCCTGCCAGCTCTATGGTTTACAAGTGGGTGCCTGAACGCAACCAGTTTGATGTTCACCAGCGGATCCCAACTAAGGGTGCTATTAGTGTCACCTACTTTGTGATTGCCGGCCAGGGTCATCTGTTGATAGGAAATTCACGAGATGACTCTGATGTGACACAACTCAACTCGACCGTTTACCGGTATGCTCGCCTGTGTTTTTCCGAGAAACCTTGTCTGTATAAACAGCATATCGTATATTTGTATGTGCGTTTGCTAGTGTAGATGGGATATGTCACATAACAATTATTTTATAGCTGACGGGTAGTGTGATGTGCAGCTGAGTACCTGTTTTACGCCCTATTTTATGGTTACATGTACATTTATTTACATGTATTTATTTCCTCTCTTTAAGAGCACATTCCTATATTCACTTCACATTTTTACAGGCTGTTGTCAAACTGCATAATTAAATCTCACATATACAGTATTTTATGATAGTAGAGGCATTCTATGTTCTTGAAACTAATTAGCACAACATGAATCGATCATGATATCAATCTTAAAAACATGATGTGTACATTACAAAATATGAACGTTCTTCAGCAGTATATAAACCTGTCAGTTTCTATTCTAGGTTTAAAAGCTCTACAAAGTTGTTTATGCCAATTCAGTACATACCTACTCATGGAGTTCAGACAGTACATAGTTTCACAACATACGAGACAGGTTTGTATGCTAATAGCACATCTCATAATCCTATTCTATGCTATTCATATAGACTTATAGCAACATTTCCTACTGACAAATTTCTAGATTTGTTACAATATATATATATAATAGCTGCCTTTAAGTTTAATCTGATAGGACGTCCACGGTTTACTTTTTCTTTTTTTTAGTTTTCGTGGTGCTGGCTTGCACGCAGTCGAATTCGACTATATGGGCTTGGAACGATGCAAATGCAGTGTTCGAGCATGCTGTCAACAGCAGGCCGGCGCATGATCTCTTCCCAGTGGCTATAGGATCAGGCATTCAACAGTCTCATCTGCTGGTGGAATCTGGAGTGGGAAAGCTTCCTAACGTTTACCTGCTCGCCAGCATAACCACAACTTCTGATTTTGTACCAAGGTGCACATTCCATGTAATTTTGTTGCATTGCAACAGTAATATAACCTATAAGAGATAGCTAGATATAAATCACATGATAATGAATAAAGGGTGGTCTAGTGGCACATTACATCTACTACAATTCTTTAGATTGATGAAACCGTGTATATCTTTCATTCTACTAAAACACTCATGTTATTGTGGTTGGTTGTTAATAGGCGAGAGACAGTCACTTTTGAGCCAGGTCAGTCAAAGGTCACTGTTGGTGTTGGCATAGTCGATGACACGCGGCCGGAAGGGGATGAACAGTTCATTATTAGAATAACTGATCCAGGAGGAGGTTCCGTGGTTGGGCCACAGAATAGGATCACTGTCACTGTTCTCTCAAACGATGATGCTCATGGTGTCGTTGAGTTTTCAGAGGTAACATCTTCTCATTAAATAAGTTCATTCGGTTGGTAGACTAATAGATCTAACTGGGTTAATTGTTACTCAACCGTGAAGACTGGAAACGTACAGCTGACGTTACGCTTCGGTAACATCTTCGCTGATGACTACTGCGTGTTGGTGACTTGATTTAGCAGATGACTTGCAATATTAAGTGCTTAATGTATCAATAAATAATATAATCAAATGAACTTATGTGTACATATTAATATAGATATGTTCATGATTTTATATATATATATCAGTGGCGGATCCAAGGGGGGGATGCAAGAGGCATGCGCCCCCTTATTTTTTGTTCCCTCCTATTCAGAACGCGATGCGTGCGCACCAGCACTATCACAAAATCTGCACCCCCTAAGATGAAATCCTCGCTATGCAGTTGCGCCCCCCCCCCCATCTCAAAATCCTGGATCCGCCACTGTATATATTCAGGAACATATCTATATTCATTGATGATTGTCTTTGTAAGCAGTCGGGAATGTTAACACAAAAAACCTGAATATACAATAAAGTTGTAATGTGTGCTATTTTTCTTTAAACACATTAAAGGGATATTTTTATTTGGGATAGGATTCCCTTGATGTAAAAGTAGAGGAAAGAACCGTCCCAAACCAAGTGACCCTAACCGTTGTAAGAAGCAAGGGTACCTCTGGGCATATTAGCGTGCAATGGATGACAACAGGGGAGCACGATGGAATTGAAGACATATACCCGATTGGAGGAAAGGTGAGTTCAGAAGGACAAGGGCATGAATTGAAAGAATTAACGCAATAAGATGCATGAGTGTTGCTTTTATCCAGGACACCAATTTATTTCTCATGATTCTAGGATGCTAGTGTCATTGTCTTCACTACACACAATATTATTTTAATAATCTTGTAATCATTGCTGGAACTTACATCACGTATGAAGAATAAGACTCAACTAGTCATTAATTGTCAACACATCAGTAACCCATATATCAAGCTTTGAATTAACCTGTTTGTAAGAAACTGATAACAGCCTGTTAAATACTTTTAATTATAGTTTTTTTTTACGAAAAGTGTCAGCGTATTGATCCTGTCCCTTCCAGTATTATTAAGAACGTATAGTACAGTCAACAAGTTGTACATTAGCATTATTGCAGCTGCAGCTGTTGGCATTCTGAACCTTGGGTCTGTAGCATACATCGTTGTCCCAGAATCTATTTCCGTTAGGGAGAACGCACGAACACGGGTTTCTCCGTATTCTTAGCTGAAAAGATAAGGTGTAATTAGTATCACGCCACGTATGTTTTGAATAAGTCATACATACGTCATATTGCTTACTACCTCAACGCAAGATGGACATCTCATGGTTAAATATTCCAATAACAGCTGTGATTTGTATAACGCTGGCATAACCTCATAATAATAATGAGTGGGAAAGTTATATTTAGTAAACCGCAAATGAGCAAATGGAACCAGGAATTTTTATCGTCAGTGCCTATCAGTTGGAAAAGGCCATTAGCATTATATACTCAAACTATGCAGTGCTTATCAGACTTCTGTGATTTTACCAAACCAGTCTAAAATGGAATATTAGTACTGTTACCCTCCTGCAAATTGTTTTGTCAGAGTTGCATACGCATCTGGAGACACTGAAGCCTGGGGTGCAGCCTTCCACGTTTCCCCCGTCTCTGCTGCAACTCTCTCGTAAAAATTCATGCAGGCATATACCATCGAAGAGGCTTTTGAATGACGCAGTGAACTCCTGACTATCTTGACTGGTTGCGTCCTGTAAATTAAGATTGATTAATTAAGTGCTTTAGATCATCTAGTGATTTTTCAGCAGTTATCACACCAATACTTTCCTCATTCTTCCGTTATTCAACACCATTGTTACTAGGTAAGGTTCGAACGCAGAATGGTTTTTCATGCTCAGAAAGACTATAAAAGACTCATAACCATTTACTTTTTTGAAAATAAGGAACTGAACTAGGAAATAACTTCACACACATGCTATAATTCGACTCACATATTGGTACAGGAATTATTAATTTGGCGGCCATATCTATTACATCATAGACTCTAGCACTTTAAGATGGATGTTTACCGTGTTTCTAACTGTTACACGTACCTCAAGAGTAGAGAGGAGCAGTATGGCTATAACAAATACGTGCAATTTCGTCATTGTGTGCAGTGTCTGTGGGTTAAACAGTGATGCATTATTTTTTACAAATAAGAACTTATTGTTTACAGCAAGACTATTTTCTTGGTTATAATGATGTTCGGAAATCTATCTACAAACATATTACTTTGAAAAAATTTCACTTTATGTCGGCAAAAAGTTATATCGTTATTGGCAATATATAAATGATCAAAAACAGGAAATAGGCAATAATATAAGAATAGTGATTATTCCTATGCCTAAATGAGATGCCAAAAATACTAATAAGTGATATAAACATAAAATGTGGTAGAGTAATTACGCAGCTAGCTTATGGATAAAATCCGTTTCAGAAAAAAACAACTGAAATTCCGTAACCCAGCTACTCAAGAATACATACGCAAAATACTTGAATTGTTTATTATGTAATATCCTAAGCTTTTTTAACTGCATGTTTACTTACCTTATAGCTTCACAGTTTTCGGCAGCAATATTATAGATCTGTGGTTATCTCTGTAGAGGAAAGTCGTAGCCTTCTCGCGGCTTGGTGTCGGTGTCTTTATATATCGTTTGCAATCATTACCCTAAATCAGTCTAGCATGTCCTATTGCAGCCCACCAAGGCATATTAAACGTTGTCTATCGACCTATTAATTTTCCACTAATTCAATAAATTTGGCACCTGGACCATTTTTCTCACTCTATCACTAGAAAAGACCGTACACGTTCTTTGATTATAGTGTGGTTGATGAATCACTGGCGAATGCCGGTAATGGTTGATCTTAGAAAGTGCAGCGCGGCACAGTGAGAAAGAATGTGCGTTGTTGACAAGGATAATTAATTGACGTGGTTAATGCTTCTAGGGTCAGTGCTCCACAAACGTATCGTTACAGCTAGCTCTAGAACTATAGCCCTTCACTCTGCCACAGGCCTGTGATGAGAGTTCTATAGAGCTACATTACAGCATGCGCCTAGCAGCCTACATGTTACGCTTCAGCACTGATGAATGTCTGCGGATGTCATTGCCTATGTATTGGCCATACCGATTCATATGTAGACAGGGATGTAGCAATTGGGGGGGGCGAAGGGGCAGTTCCCCTCCCCCAGAACAAAGAAGATACCAAAAAGTCAACTGCTCAGAATAACCCGCACGTGGCTATACCTGCTCCCTTTAGGAATACAGTGTTTTTTCCCCTGAGGGCAAGTAGTGTAGGCCACAAAGCATGTAACCTATGAGAGGACTTCTCAACAAACTAACTATATGCGTATTTATTTGGCAGGGCTATGGCTCGGTGCAAAACTACGCGCACACATGCGAAAATAAATGTGAAATTAATCTGTAATACTTAATCCTCTCGAAAAGTAGTTCTGTTTACGCACCTTGCCTTATATTGTAGGTGGACTTCGCAGATGGGCAGGATAAAACTACTATCACTATCACTATTGCACCCGATCCTCGACCCGAATTAGACGAGGTCACTCTAGTCACGCTAGTTGATGTCAGTGTCCCAGGCAGTCCTGACAAACGGACACGAATCGGTAAGTATTGATGATGCATGGCCTAGTAATCATGCCAGTATCGATACTGACTAGAGGCAGTGTTTAGAAAAAAATTAGTTTTGCTTCTGTAGACACAATGTTAAGCAGTCGTATATTGTAACATCAAGGTTATGGTAGGTAAATCATCTTAAACCCTTAACGAGAAAATATTTACATCTATGGAAAAAAACGTAACGCATTCATGAATACCAAATTTTGTAATTTAATTATAATTACCTGGTTCAAGCTAAAGAAACATTAAGACACAAGCAATGCGAAATTACATGGCTATGTACGTCGTACATATTTTCAGCTAGTCGTAAGCAAGCATGATTACAGTTTGTGTTCAACATGGGTGCTACAGCCTACATATGTAGGTTTCTTGTATTGTGCCTGCTAGTGTTGTGTACAGGTCTGTACATATGTATGTCTTAACATAGATCTAAACATGGAATCCTCGACTGTTCTCGGACTTGTTAGCATACATCGCGGGCAATGGACAACGTGACCAAAAATGGGCAATTTGGCCGGTCGCGACAGTAGTGTCGCTGAGAGGGTCTATGTCCCCCAGGGTACGGCCGGAACGTACCCTGGGTACGGTCCGGTATACCGGAACGTACCCTGGTACAGCCCTCGACACTAACGGTTGTCCGATTGCCCGGGACAAGTGAAAGTCTATGTCGGACAAGTTATTCTCTTGCCTAGTTGCCCGATCGGACAACTGAAAAGTTCTAGTTGTTTAATATTCCTAACATCCTCTGACCCAGGGCGCTATCGCACTCATTTCAAACGTTATCAAAGGTCCCTGAAAAAAGCAGCCCGCGACACCCACTGTTACCATTACAGATTTATTCAGAGCGGCAATGCATACCTCCTTGGCCGGGGCGGCATTGATTTATGTACTGGGGTGGGGATACAATTGTTTATAAGTCGGTTGGGGCATATTCATTATTGAATATGTAGGGGGTAGGCATCGCTGGGATGAGAGGCTGACAGCAAAACTCTTTCCTGTGATTGAGGAAAAAGCTGCAATCGGTAATGACACACAATGAGCGTGCCAGCATGCAAACATAAATGTGTGAATTTCATTACGATTTTGCAATTTGCATGTACTGTATTTACGCGTGTATAAGTATAATTCATGTATATTATAAGTCGCACCCCATATTTTGCATTGAAAAGTTGGTACAAACATTGGTACATTAACAAGATTTCTTAACCTCGTCTATAAGTCGCACCCCCTAATTTTTTTTATTGAAGTTGTGTACAAAAAGCGCGGTTTATACACAAGTAATTACCGTATATATACTGTAAGTGTAATACACACGCACGCACGCATGCAAACGCGCGCGCAGACACATGCCTAGGTATGTGCGAGCCTATATGCACGCAGGGAATACTGGCAAAAATATCAGGAGTGTATAATATATATATATATCTACATCTATCTATATATGTTATATATGTATATATATCTATTTATATAATATAGATCTCTATATTATACACTTCTGATAATATGATATGCACTGAACCAAAAGAGGACATTAACGGCTCATAGATTGCACAAGTAAATTTTGGACAAGTAAAATCAAAATTCGGACAAGTAAAAATTGCTTCTTGTTGCCCGACAGGACAACCAGATCTGAAAATAAGCGTCGAGGCCTGCTGGTACTATCTAATATGCCGGACCGTACCTCGCCTACTCCACTAACGAGTCTAAGGAGTCGCCTACACCTACTCCCTAACCCTAACCATAACCCTAACCCTAACCCTAACCCTAACCATATCAAATAGTTACCAGGGTACGTCCCGGTATACCGGACCGTACCCAGGGTACGTTCCGGCAGTACCCTGGGGGACATAGACCCTATGAGCAGTAGTGTCTGTAGCTCCATGTACGATCGTCGACTGGGGGATCTCTCGGGCACTATCTTGTCGTCGTGGTGCCTCATGATGTCATGGTCATAAACTAGACAGCATTTTTGCTGCGGTTAATGTGGTTTAATTACCCAGGTGGCCGTTCCCCGTACGGCCAATTAACGAGCTATTAACGAGGTAGCTAATGTGCTTTGTGTCTAATTCCGGCTGTCTCCGTAACTTGTTTTTACTAATGTATTCAAAATCTCTGTCTCTATGCGTACGTTGAAACGCCGTATTACGCAATCACTAGATGCCTTGCCAGTAAAGAATCTGGTGCGAGGTTACTGTTTAAATGGCAGATAGTAAACCTTGTCCCAATTATTTGATTCACTTACAGGGAAAAATAATGTAGCGAGGATTACTGTTATGGCTAATGACTCGCCCCATGGTGTCGTCTCCTGGGAGAAGACACGGGCAAACTTTGATGAACCATTGGGCCAAGGTTCAAAGGTCTCCCTAAAAGTCATTCGTGAGCAAGGAACAATGGGTACCATTGTCATATCGTACAGGTAATACCCACCTCATGTTTTATTGCTAAAGTCAGCTTATTAAACCCGAATAGATTCGTAGAATTTATTGTTTACTTAGGTTTATTAATGTTGTCTACTTAGTAATTAAATTTTATTATCGAAGAAAAGTAGATATGATGCTTATGGTGGACGTATAATGATTTTCGTCTTGCAGTACTGCTCGTGCATTGAACCAGCCAGATTCTGCTCAAGCAATATCTGGACAGGACTATATAGCGACACAAGGTTCTATTAGCATGGAAGCTGGCATGGGAGAAGCGGATGTAGACCTCTTCCTTTTGCCAGTAATTATATTCACGTTTAGTTGTATGCTTATGTTTTTACCGTGCAAGGATGCAATATCATATATGTAGAATGGTATAATAAAATGGATATCTAAACTTGAATTTAACATGTAGCCTGCGACGAAGTATAGAACTACTCCTATCAATGTATGCCATTATATAGATTACGGTTTATATATATATATACATATAATATTTAGAGATACTGTATTCCTTTCTTATACAATTATAACAATAAAGATATCCCCAGCATAAATGATAGTATTAACCCAGGTTTTGTGTACATATTATAGTCTCACCGCAAGTTTTCATGTGTAATTAATTAATGTTTTAATTGATTTAATTAATTAATTAATAATGAATAAATGTGTTCCTCAAGGATGACCTACCAGAAGGTGATGAGGTATTTCTCGTCAACATCACTGGAGTCAGTCTGGCAGGAGGGGTTTCCGTGGGTGGAGCAGTGCCCAGTGTAAAACGACCTGACGATGAGACCATGGCGGTGTCAATCAATGAAAACGACAATGCAAGAGGCATCATACAGTTCAATGTCACGAGGGTAAGAAGAATTCTCATTGCCAACGTAGTCTGACAACTACACATGGATTTGAAAGACGGTATACTATACCTTCTTGCATTGGGATAATGCCGCTGAAGTGCTTTGGTTAATCCTCCTCGTTGCTTGCAGTAATTAATCCACTCGTTCTGCAAAAGTATGAAGCCAGTACAATGTGTGTTTTTTATTTCAGACGCCACTGGGTGTCGTGGAGGTGTATGAAGGCATCGGCTCAGTGCGGCTGGGACTGTCTCGTACTAAGGGCGCCTACAGGAAGGTGAGCGTATCCTGGCAGGCGATACCAGACAGCGCGTCGGCCGCCGACTTTAAACCTCTCAGTGGAGAGGTCATCTTTGGACACCAGCAACGTCACGCGACCATCGACATACAGATAGTTGACGACCCGCTCCCAGAGTACCACGAAGTGAGTGCATGCCCTCTTAGGCTAGCGTGCAGTAAACGGCTGTTCTCTGGGTGTTTCTCTGCCCTTGTAATAATTAGCAAGCCTATAAGAATATTTTTCACTACTCATCTCATAGTACACCAAGTACATTCAACACGTGCAACAAGTAAAATTATTACGCACAACAAGTATGGTAATTTCAATATATCTGTATAAAGATGTACTCTCGGTAATGTTTCGTCTGCTTTTTTTTTCTTTTTAGTCATTCAGTGTGCAACTTCTGGAGGCTAAGGGTGGTGCAGAGTTAGGCACGGATAGATATGTTGTCATCAACATACTGAAGAATGACTCACCAAATGGCCTCTTTAGTTTCACTGATACACAGGTTTGTGTGTGCAGTGTTATATAGAAATAACTGTTAACAGTAACGTTGACTCTGTTTTGTATCGTGCAGATTTCATACACATTCTAATCACACGCTGTGCCAAGTCGGCAAACAGAAGTGAATTCTAATCAGGAAACTTCTGGAGGATTGATTCACTCCTCTCTTCTGCTTCCTCCTTAGAAATCAGTTCTGGAATCAGAGACGTTTGGCGATCCCAACGGCAGGGTCCGGTTCGACGTGGTCCGCACACAAGGTGCTCAAGGAAGGGTACATGTCACCTGGAAGCTGAGCTCTGATGCTGTGTTTGACATCCAGCCCATGCAAGGAAACCTAACCTTTTTAGAGGTAAACAATTAAAGTTGCATTATACTGTTATTATTAAGTTTTTATTACTTGTAATTCGTACATGTACAAATACAGACAGACAGTACGTATTTTTCATGGAGAAAAAATCTGATAAATGTAATAGTGTTGAGCCGTTAAAATAATAAAATTTCCGAGTGATACAGTACATACAAAACAGAGTACGGTCATTAGATCTGGTTCATAACTAACAGACCTTGCACTTCCTTGTGAGCCTTTCAGTAACATGCACGATTTTCTTGTAATTAATTTTGTATTATCAGCATCAGTCAGTGTTTGTAATTAACTCACATCTGTGCGAAATAGTAATCAGTTAATTAATGGTCTCTGTTGCATGAAGACGTGGCAATTGAATACTTTTATAATTTAAGGAATTTTAATAATGTAGAAATAAGCATTTCATTGCACAATTGTAAATGAAGTTTTACGAAGTTTCGCATCAGACTAATTCGTCACTACTATTGATCGCAATAGGGTGAGACAGTGAAAACAATATTTCTGGAAACGATACCAGATGACTACTTGGAAGGAGAAGAACAATACACCATCTCTCTGGTGGCTGCAGACAACAATGCGGACATCTCTCCTAATCTTGGTAATTAACTTGCAGTGGATTTTTTAATTGGTGCGTTTAGTGTTGGCAGCCTGAAATGGCTACAAAAACATAAATTTTAGCTCTGATGTCACTTTGTCAGATGATCCCATGGATATCTCATAAAACATCTAAGGAATATCTTATGGTGTTTATAGATGAGATATTTTTAGTAGATGTCTTCCAGTTTACATTGTATCTTCTTGACTTGAACTTGCCAAGGGAAACTTGACATCCCAGCTTAATAAAGATTATCATGTTGTGGTAGCAGTAGTAGTGAGTATAAACCCATTAATCCATAAGGTTCTCTTCTAAAAGAGAGTATATATACATATAGATAGATATATAGAGTATAGTTGGTCGTGCATGGTTTTTATTATTAGATATATTTTTATAAAGTTGTAACCAAATAAGTACAAATCTGCTTACAAAATGAATTCCTGTAGATGTCACTGAGTGTATTTATGTGTGTGTTTTGCAGGTGATGCCATGCTGGTCATTCAGTCGGACCCAGGGGCGAGTGGCGTCATAACCATCCTGCCTGAGTATCGCTATGTGAGCATCGGTGAACCGAGCGAAGACTATGATGGCACCACAGAAGTTGTGTGAGTGTCATAGTGTATTCCGTGGTGTAACTTTTATTACAGAACATGTATATATATTAATGTAAATGCACGAAATGTAACATATATGTCTCAACTTTTGAAATTGGTTTATAGATAAGGAAGACCTATTAGACTTTGAAGTGCGATTCTGTTTGCTATGTCATTCTCCTTCTGATGTGAAAAACATTCAGAAATATTTCAAATTTGGGTTTGCTGCTAAATTATTACCATGATATTAATAATAGATTTCAGTTCTAAATGACATTAATAATTGCTGTGGGACAGAATAAACAGAGGTGTGGGAAAATTCGGCGCGGTGTCAGTTACTTGGCAACTTACTCCACGAGACGCTGAGTTTGCACAAACCTCAGGAACGATTACCTTCAGAGACATGCAGGAAAACGCTACTATTGTATTACAGGTGACTATATAATCAAGAGTCCATAATAGAGACTATATATCTCCATTATGGACTCTTGCTATAATCTATCATGTACATAGTGTCAATTGGTTATTGTCCTTGAATACTGTATTTAGTAGACCATGTATTAGTATATATATTTATTTA
>NW_014577188.1:343286-359762 GCF_000485595.1 Priapulus caudatus | reverse complement strand
GAGCATGCACAATAAAACTGATTCAAACTGTCACATATCGATATAGAAAACAAGATTGAGCATGCACAATAAAACTGATTCAAACTATGACATATTGATATAGAAAACAGGATTGAGCATGCACAATAAAACTGATTCAAACTGTCACATATCGATATAGAAAACAAGATTGAGCATGCACAATAAAACTGATTCAAACTATGACATATTGATATAGAAAACAAGATTGCGCATGCCTAATCAAACTGATTCAAACTGTCACATATCGATATAGAAAACAGGATTGAGCATGCATAATCAAACTGATTCAAACTCTCACATATTGATAAAGAAAACAAGATTGAGCATGCACAATCAAACTGATTCAAACTGTCACATATTGATATAGAAAACAAGATTGAGCATGCCTAATCAAACTGATTCAAACTGTCACATATTGATATAGAAAACAAGATTGAGCATGCACAATCAAACTGAGTGAAACGCATTTTTCGTCAAGGCTGTGGACGACATGAAACCAGAGCTGAGGCACGATTACGTGTTGGCTCTTGTTTCCGTCTCTGGCGGCGCAGTCATCAGCACACGGCCTGGAATGAACACGGCAACAGTAGCCATGGCAGCGAGTGACTACCCTCACGGTCTCTTCCACTTCACAGAGCCACAGGTTGTTAGGGTGTCAGAAGATGCCCCTCAGGTATGTTTTTCTCCATCAATGTTAGATGGTTAGATGATCCAATTAATGATATCTTGCCTAGTGAATTTTCCTAGGTCGAAAACGTATGGTGAGAGTTGCTGTCCTAGCTGGGGAGAAAAGCCATTAATTTCTTGAACTGATTGAATAGTGATTATTAGTAAGTATAGGCAGTTATAATCAATACCATTGTTGTTTTGTATCAAACCTGTTATCATTGCATGATAATTATTACAGAAAATATTTGTATATATTTTGCAGCTGAGCTTGCCTGTTGTAAGAAGCCTGGGTTCTGCAGGGCAAGTGTTAGTCCAGTACAGCACTGTGGCAGGGACGGCTGTGAGCGACCGGGACTTCCGGCAGATTGCAGGAAGCTTGACGTTTGGACCGGGCGATGACCGACAGAACATCCTCATTGCCATCAGACAGGTTTGTAATGCTCTTTGCAATCCTAGTTATCAAAGCATTTCATAAAATTTTTCTTCATGAAAATTATTTTGGTTCTGCTATAGTGGCTTTAGAAATTTACTTCTGTTGCAGGATTTAGAGCCAGAGGGTGATGAACATTTTAATGTTAGCTTGGCATCAGTCAGGCTGATATCACCAGCGAGTAATGACTATGTAAAGGGCTCTCATGGTTATAGCCTTGACATGAGCCCTGACCTTGGGACATTGGTGAACAAGACAGTAATTATAGAGAAGAACGACAACGCCGAAGGAACTATTGAGTTTGGTCCGTCAGCTGTCAACTTTTTAGGCAAGTTAACAAGTGTGAATTTTATTGACATTAAAAATTGTTGGATAAATAATATCGACTCACAGATGTGGAATGTTATAATAAAAGGTTAAGTGACAGGCTAGTGTTGATTCAAGTAGTTACTTAGTTACTAATATTTCAGACCTATATTACTATTATTGAGCCGTTAATTGTCACATGATTTGCCCGATTTGAAGAACATATTACCTTACTTTATGAGATGGAGACCAGGTGCTCAGTTTCACACTTGTAGGCTTATTCTATTGCAGTGAAAGAGGAAAGCAGCATGGCTTATGTGCCTGTCGTTCGCACACGTGGTACATTTGGCATTGTTAGCGCAAGTTACACATCTAGACCAATCACCGCTCTGTCCAATGGCATTGACTATCTTTTGCCGGATGGGGAGGTCGTGTTCCCTGAGGGAGTTGGACTTGCTACCATTAATGTCACAATTGTGGATGACAGTGCTAGGGAGGTGGACGAAGCTTTTGAGATAATGTTAACTAGAGTGCATGGTAAGTATGTGCACATACATACTCTGTCTGTAATTTTAACAGTGCTAAATAAATTTTAAATATATATATATATATATATATCTTGTTCATATTACACTGTATTAGTTTTAGACAGAACTGAAGTATGTGCTTAAATATCATTATATTTTGTATTGTATTTATCATCATTATTATTATTCCTATCACTATATGTATATTTTAAACTATTACGGGTTTTTATAGATTATAAGCTTGGAGTTGCATTTAGAAAAAATCATTTGTGTAAAAGCTTTTCACGTGGAACTGTCTTATGTCTGTAACTCTAACCAATGTTCTGCTGGCTTTGTCATTCAGGTGGTGCGAAGCTTGGTGATCTGCGTGTTGCTACGGTTACAATCACACAGAGTGACTTTCCCTATGGTAAGATTGGCTTCACTGGATCGACAGCTATCACCATTCCTAACCCAGACTCTGCGAGAACTCTGGACTTCACCATACAGAGAACAGAAGGGCTAACTGGCAGGCAAACGGTACCTTATCGCAACCCTGCAGTACCTTTTTGGAAGCATGTTAAGACTGAAGTTGCAACATTATTGTCAGATAATGTCAGATAGAGCAGTAATGTGAGATGGATTGTGCAACAATCTTGCATAGGTTGAATAGCATCAAACAATTTTTTTTTACAATATTGCGATTGTTCCAGATTACTGACCATTAAGCTCAAATCCATGTTACACAATGAGGTATTTTACTGTATTCTTATTCTATTTATTGCTCCAGCAGTGAGCACTGACTATGGTGCCGGTAAACATATAAAGTTGTTTTTTAATTTCCAGGTGCGTTGGCACTTACTCGGTCCAAATGGAGACTGGCCTACTGATAGCACTGACGATATCAGCTATAGAAACTCGATTCCACGTGGGGTTGTTACATTTAATGATGGTGACATGGGGTCAGAGAACATTGCACTTGTTGTGAATCCGTACAGAGGTCCCGAAATAGAAAAGGTTTACAATTTGGTGATCGACGACATTAGAGGTAGACCCGGGTCAGCAGAGGTCAGTCCTACTGCTGGAAATGTCACCTTGAAGGTAAATCACAATTATATGGCAAATCTTTTTAGATTTGCTATACGCGATCATTTGAGGCATCGCCATTTGCATATTATTCTATTTCTGTAGGCATTTTTGTTATCGTGGTTAGAATTCATCATCAAGAAAATGTCAGATAGGTCATAGTTTGTATAGACTGCTCGTGGTTTTAAATGTGACCTTGCAGTTATCATAATTCCTACTCCTGATAACTGACCAGGTTACATCGTATCTTTTTAGATTTTGAAGCATGGAGATCCAAATGGAATTGTGAAGTTTGTAGGCTCTGCTCTGCAGTCAGTTGTGTTAGATGAGCCATCTAGAGATGCACCTCCCCTGATGCTGACCTTCCCTATTAGCCGGAGTGAGGGCACAGTAGGAAGCATCGAGGTATTCACTCACGAGATTATGTATAAAAACAAACAATCTACAAAACGATGAATTAATATGTACCATCGACATATATTCTAAAATGCATAGCTATTCGTTAACCATCTATTTCCTGTGTTCTGCTCAATATCACACGATTGAAATAGTAGCAGTCTTGCTACAGATGCATAGCAACGATACACATGAAATACTCGCCTGCCTTCACTTAACTGATCATAGTTACATGATTGTATACAGCGTCATGCGATCTATCCATAGGTTCACTGGGAGGTTAAAGGTCCCAAGGATGCTGTTGCTGACATTGAGCCGTACTCCGGAGTAGCCGTTATTCCCGACTCGGAGCGAAATGGGCAGATTGTCGTTCGCGTCCTGCCGGAGAATGAACCCGAGTTAACAGAGAACTTCATGGTCGTTCTCTCGGGTGTCAAGGGCGGTGCGGAGATTGCACGCTCAGACAATTCGAGCTCCTTCACCATAAAGTTAGTAGCTGTGTGTTTGTGCCAACGTCCTGCACAGTTTATGAATATCTCTGTATCATATGATTTACTTCCTATCGCAAAAATTCCAAGTACGCATAAGTGTATTCAGTATTAGTTTCTTTATATTTTTATATTTGTATATATTTTTTTTAAACCCTAATCACGTACTTATTATTATATTCAATGTGTGTAATATCAAAAGGCGAGCAAGCATTTCTTGCATTGAAAGTCGTACTTGGTAAGTTTATTACCGCCGCCAAGGAGGTCATGTTTTCGCCCCTGTTTGTGTGTTTGTTGGTTTGTCTGTCAACAGGATATCTGAAAAAGTTACGGACGGATTTTGATGAAATTTTTTGGACGGGTTGGTCTTGGACCAACAACCAATCGATTAGATTTCGGTGGTGATCTGGATCCAGATCTGGATCCAGGATTTGGGGGGGACTATTACTGACTCATTCAAAATTCATTAAAAAAAATCCTGGATCTTTTTTCAAATTTTTGAAAATTCCATCAAACTATATTGGGTGTACCAGCAAGATGGGGGGATCGTTACGCTGTGGCGGAGGTTTGCTATCTCAGATTGCTCTTGTTGTTGAGTGGAATGACTTCTACTTTCCTCTCTTTCTTACTCGCTGTCTCTCGCAGGGCGAACGATGACCCCCATGGAGTCTTCAGTATCTCGCCAGATTCTCAGACAGTGATTGTCACTCACGAAATGAATAGACAAGTGCAGCTGAACATCACGCGAGAGGGCGGTGCCTATGGCCCCGTAAGAGTGGCATACGACATCAACTACGAACAGGTATTTCTTTCTAGATTCTCCTACTTAACTCCGTTATCGTGCACAGATTAAGTATGATATTGTGAGTATGGGGGAGGTGGGGTGGGGCTTTTGTGTATTACCTATTTTTAGATTTATTACATTTTTATATACTACTTTTATATCTATATTTATTAGACTTTTATATTTATTACAAAGTATAATCATTGTTAAAATAGAATGTTATGAAGATTTGGGAGGGTGTAATGCATTTGGTAAATTGTCTAGATTATAATTAATTTATACGAGCATGACTTTTCTTATTTTTACAATGCTATTTGCAGTACTTCCAGTTAAAAAAATTTACCCGATGATGGCACATCATTGAACTTCATTCTATAGAGCTCATTTGTTTACATTCAACATATATATTTTCATTCATTCATGTTAAGTAGAGATCAAGTGTGCTTGAATGTTGTTTTTATATTTACACTAATTGGGCACTCATGGTAATATTATAGATACAGCAGATCAAATAATACTCAAAATGAAATGGGCAGAATGAAAATAGCCAAGGATTGGCTCTAAATGTTTATTAACAATATAAGTAACTTTTATCATTGTGATGTTAAATAATTATCATCATTCCTTATCCGTAGCTTTATGCAGCAGCTCCCCATAAATATTGACAGCTGCTTGAAATTGATATTTGGCTTTCAACAGTTTCACTCCAGCGAAACAGAACCATTTCGAAGATGGCGTCGTCCCAAAAGGCAAATAGTCAGACGACCAAAGGTTGAACATAATTTTAGCATAAGACACGCGATCACAACGTGTGTTGGACCCCTCACCGAATTTATTTATATATGTTCACCGTGTGGATTTAAGAATTTACACCTACACGTCCTCATTTATATTGTACGTGTTTATCTGACAATTGCATGGCATATGTGTCACTTAATTGATGCGTTATTTGTTATGTCAATGCTTGCAGTGTGTTTCAATCGTCTCACAAAGACCTGCACACAGGGGGCACACGGACACTTACACACACTCTCACATGCGTGCACGCACGCACACATGCACACACGCACACATACACGCGCTAGCGCGCTCACGCCCACGCACAACGACAGACACATGCACACATACATAGAGTAAGAGTGAGAGAGAACAAGATAGAGAGAGAGAGAGAGAGAGAGAGAGAGAGAGAGAGAGAGAGAGAGAGAGAGAGAGAGAGAGAGAGAGAGAGCGAGCGAGCGAGCGAGAATGCTCTGTGGATATGAAAAAATCCAAGTTCAATATGTGATTGCAACATTCATCTAAGCAGATCCTCACAATTTCAGCAATCACGCACAAAACTCGTCTCATAATTGCAGGTTTGGATTGTATTTTCATACTCACTCGTATCGTATTATCTGTTCATACTCCTCACTTAGCTTCATCTGTTGGTACCATAAACCTGAAATGCAGCAAATGTGTGTATATCTTAATTTAGCTTAAGATTTAAAATGATGATTTATTTTTGCATAATAATTATATACTGGGTGTATTGTTAAATACAGAGAAATCTAATGTGAAACCAGGTGCGTGATGATGATGCATCGGTTATATTTGATCATTGTCATACTATTATATCAATGATATCTAGATCTACCAGAGGATGGCTTTAATCAACGTTCTTCTAATTAATCAACATTTTTATCCTAAAGGAATTTGGTGCTGTTATTTTTTACAGGTTGTCTCATATTTATAATTGTATTTTTTTAACATTTTAGTAACATGGTACAATATTTATAAAGGTGCCGATGTACATTACATCTGGTATGAATTTCCATAGGGTTATGAGGATAATCATAACCTTCATTACTGAAGGAATTTATTCACTATAATTCAAATATCGTCCACATGACAGATAGCGGGTAACCTAAACGATTTCGTTTGTTTGTTTTAGGGCGAGGATGGAGTGCGATACGTCCCAACCTCTGGGTCAGTCTCCTTCAGAGATGGCCAGAATCAAGCTGCTGAACACATTGACGTTGCACCTGGTGTTAGACTTGATCTCGACTCTTACTTTATCGTGACACTGACTGCAGTTACCTATCTAGGAAGCCATCGTGAGTCTGCGTCGGAATATTTACGTGATTCACTAACAATTTTACCAGCACGTGGGTTAATGGGTTACGTAATAGGTGATTATGTAGCTAGGTTTGTATAAAATGTTGTTAGTGATTTGTTCTCACAGAAGTTGTATGTGGTTTGGATATGGTCAATAGCCTCGTTCACTCGAGACCTCGTATTTCTGAAATACCGGATTTGCGAAATACCGAATCTGAGACAAATACGCGGCCGAGCGTTCACACGCTGATTCACGGCTTCAGAAATACGGTATTTGCGAGCTACGAGCTGCTTTAAACAATCAAGCGAACAATGCGAAATAAACAATGCAATGCGCACCAACTGCCGATAAAATACGTAGACTGGTCCGCGCTCGACAGTTCCACCAGCGTTACACTAGAACTGTCGAGCGCGGACCAGTCTATAAAATACGCGGCTTCAGAAATCCGGTATTTAGCGTTCACACGAGGAAATGCGCGGTCCAAGAAATCCGGTATTTCTCAAGCACGGCAAATTATTCGGGGTCTGCGAAGCCTCGTATTTACATGAAATACCGGATCTGTTTAGATACCGTATTTCTTGGGCCTCGTATTTTGCCTCGTGTGAACGCTAAATACCGGATTTCTTGCTACGTGTGAACGCGGCTTATGAAAAGAACAGTTGTGTAATATTTTTTTTTTTAGAAAATACTAACATCAAATGAAATTTATTTGTTCTCCAGAGGCACTGCCTCCGAGATTGAATCAGGGGTCCACTTCCGCTAGAATCTACATTCCACAGGAGGCTGCCAACAGTCAAGTGGGTTTTCTGCATAATGTGGTCACTGTAAATGAAGGTAAGTAGTTACCTCTGCCAGGGGCTTGGCGGAGGTTATGTTTTCACCGGCGTGTCTTTGAGTGTTGGTTTGTGTGTTTGTGGGTTTGTGGGTTTGTGAACATGCACGTTTCAGTTCACTTGTTAGTTCTTAGTTCGCTGGCTGTAGACTTACAAACACGCAACCACAGGCTAAGGGGCAACCATAGTCCTCTCCTACCTGCACGCTCGCACTAATCCGGATCCAATTAATTAATTAATTTTTCGCACTTAATTATATTAATTATTATAAAAAATTCACATTGAGAGAATTCAGCTGCCTTGGCGGAGGTCTGTGCTCTCCGAGTGCTCTAGTTTTTTTTTAACAATCCCTCGGGCTTATTCTATGACCTCACTAATAGCTGCCTCTAGCTCTCTCTTTCTCTCTCATGCAATCTCACTCTATCTGTCTGTCTCTCTCTCTCTCCCTCTCCCTCTCCCTCCCTCCATATATATAGTGTCAGTGTGGCAGCACTGCCAGTGGCAGCAATGGCGCTTGGCGCAGCCAGTGTTTGTTGTAGATGAGCCATTTGGACGGAATTACAGGAAACTGTCGGCAATAATAGGTGAAAGAGAGTATAGAAACATTAAGAATTTGTAGTAAATAGATTTCGTATTTATTTAGCATTATATTTTATTGAAACGCTTCAAGTGCCTGTGAGTCTGCCTGCATGCATATGTGAGCGCATGCGCTTGCATGTATGTGTTCATGAATAGATATCTTGTCTTATGAAAGACGGTGCTTAAAGGCATAATTCGACCATTGATTATGCAATTTTAACGAATGCTACAGTAACTGGCACCTTGTGTAGTTAATAAGTACATTACCTTATAGCCAAACGCGTATTAGTTTGTCCAATATCACTGCTGGTTACTAAGAAATATCCAATTGAAATCCGCGGTCAAATAAATCCGTTGTTGACAGTTTCAACCCGCTATCGGCCGTAACCGGCCGTAACCGGCTGTAACGCGCGAGGCGGTGTCATACAGATTATAGTGCACCGGACATTTCGCACGTATGCTCGGCCGTCAGTGATTTTGATCTTTGTAGTCTGAGTGCGCGCATTCCGTACGTTATGGTTTTACTCTTGGGATTCGGGAATAAATGAATATACGAAGTTCTTGAGATTACAAGCACATATAATATGTGGCAACTAGGCAAATAATAACACTAGGCAAACAATTTACCCGGGCAAACAATTCGATATCAACATCCTGTAGCAACATGTGACGTCACCGAACCGAACTCGATGTTTATTTTGTTGGCAATAAATTTGCGTTGTCGCCAGATTACAAATTACGGATTTCAATTAGACATTTCTTAGTAATTAGCAGTGATATTGGACAAACTAATACGCGTTTGGCTATAAGGTAATGTACTATATTAACTACACAAGGTGCCAGTTACTGTAGCATTCGTCAACTTTGCATAATCGATGGTCGAATTATGCCTTTAAACCATGCCACTTTAATGATAACTTTGTGAAATGACATTGCATGCCTCTACAAGTGTATTGAGACTTTTCCGTTTTTGCTGATACATGCAGTTACTAATGAAGCAAGATTCACTATCTACCGGTGGGGTTCATATGGGGAAGTTGAGATCACGTGGCTGTCGGGATTACCAAAGAACATGATGCCAGGGGGCTTTCTACCAGGAATCATCTCACCACAGTCGGACCAAGTGACCTTGTACAACGGTGAATCCAGCAGGAATGTTTCAGCCATGGTTAGTGCATCTTGATGTTGATGCATTGAAGGCAGCATATGAGTTATTCTTGACTATTTTTCCGTATTTGTCGTCATCTTCACTGTCATAACTATCCTACCATGCTAGTTTATTAGAATATTACCATTAATGATCGATTTGTTAGTCATTTGGTTTATTGTAAAAGTTGTAATTTTGACCACTGTTACTAAATTAAAGTACTAATTTAAATACTTAGCAGTAAATTTACTAATTTGCAGAATTCGCTATTCATATCTTGATTTTGTTCTGGTTATTTTCATTTATTCGACACGCAGTATATTTACCCTTTGATGTGTGTTTTCATGACAACTATTTTGCAACTTGATGCTTAGTTAACAGCCTTGTCATTGCAATTGCAGCTGTTGCCAAAGGATTCAGTAGCAGAATTGTTTGCGGCACAAATAGTTTCTGTTAATGCAAGAACTGGAGGAACAGCCACAGTCAAACTTGACATGAACACTGTTAAGGTTGATCCTCATGGTGTCATCCAATTTGCCCCTCCATCACGCATACTCAGTGCGTCTGAGAGCTTTGGAGAAGTAAGAAAGAACACCAGATAAGCAGAGGCAACTCGAATTGTTTTACAATATCATGAATTTGTTGTTATGTCTATCGTGATATTTTGTATGTAGTGTGACGTCACAAAGCGGTTTTCACCAGTACTGTTGTTGAGAAAATATAAAGTGATAGTATAGGCATGTGTTAAATTCTGATGCATTGAAACCGAAATTCGGTTCAAGCTATATACCTTACTACTGTTTACTCTTGCAGGTCAAACTGGATATCATGAGAGCATATGGCTCTGAAGGGAAGGTGCGTCTGTCATATCAAACCTGGGCACTCACAGCTATGCCAGACCGAGACTACACAAGTGTTGTTAATGGTGCTCTTGTCATGGACTCTGCTGTGACCTCTGCAACTATAGTCATCAACATCATTTCTGACACAGAACCCGAAACCAACGAAGAATTTTTTGTGAACATCACTGGAGTAGAAATCCTACCAACAGTGCTTACACGAGGTATATATATATATATATATATATATATATTGGTTACCAAGGTCTGAGTCGTTTAGAGGGAGTGATGCACTAACAGAATTATCATAGTAGTAACAGAAGACAAATCTGAGCACAGTAATGATTTCAGAAAGTTCGCAGATTTTATACAGCTACAGCTCATTTGTATTTTGTGAAATTAACCCAATTCATTTTCCTTTTCCTTATAGGAGTATCACCTAGACTTAGTGATCTATACTCTGTTGCCCTGGTAACCATCTTAGGAAGCAATGATCCGTATGGAATCATCAGCTTCCGCACACCTGACATCAGCGTGCGCGAGTCAAATGACGGTTCTACTCGTAAAGCATTGCTGCAGATCGAGCGAACTGGTATTATTCCATTTTTTTAACATTGAAAGACTTATTGATGAGAAATTCATATGCTTCATATCTGCCTTATATATTTATATATTGTTTATATATGTGTCAAGGCAATGTACTTATTCCACTGTGCCTAGAAAATGTTCAAATTGCCATTTCACATACATAGCACTTGTTTTACACGCTTTATACATATAGCGTGCGAACAGATCATGTGTGTCTAATTAACAATGCCATGGTATATATCCTCATAATGTCTTGACGAAAAAAGAACTAATTTGCTACTGAAGAAGATGCATTACTTCTTAATAACAGTTCTACCCAACTGAAAATTAATGTTTTGTCGATTGCAGGTGGGTCACATGGTAAAGTTGCAGTTACTGTACGCACCATCGGTGGTGGCGAACTGTGGGAGAAATCTATAACTCCTCAGCCAGGCAATTCCACGGACAACATCGCCCAGGCTCTGGCTGCTATCACTGGGCCTAGAGCAACTGCTGGCGACCAATTTGACTATTTACCTCTCACACAGACAGTAACATTTGAGGTAAATTTTCAGTTATTTCCAGTGGTAAAAGAATTCCTATGTTAAGGTAGAGTGTCCCTGGCCATTATTAGGCTATAAGCAAGTGGTTTCAAATGTTCCAATCAGGAGCTGTAAGTGTTTTAATATAGGTTTGAAAAACACAGCAACCATGTTTCACTGTATTATATTTTATACACACATGCTAGCTTAAAATGACATTGTGTTCTTGCTTTGTCAGGAGGGTGAAATCTTGCAGACTGTGAACGTGATTATATTGGATGATCCATTTCCGGAACCAGATGAAATGTTTTTTGTCTATCTATCTGGACCAACTGGTGGGGCTAGGATAGCCACGGGTAGCCGGGATGGCTGGAAAAAGGTAAAATATCTAATTAACTCAGTTGCTTATACCCCCGTCACACTATGGCCCCGATCTCACTACGCTCGTACTACGCTCTGAGAGCGTGGTGGAAACGTGTAGAACGCAGTATGAACGTATATGGACGTACTGCGATCGCGATCAAGTGCGGTGCAGTCACCATGAGCGTGGAGAGCGTGGCCAAACTTTGAGCATGTTCAAAACAATCGTGGTGCGAGCGTGGCGGAAAGACAGCGTGCGTGTGATGCGGGCGTGTGTTGAGCGTGGTATGGAGAGTGGTGAAAGCTTGTTGGGCGCAATGAGATCGGGGTAAAGACGCACTTAGATTGTAGTATCGACGTAATTAGATCGTAGTATCGGCGCTGGGCCTGGCTGGGGCCCAATTGGCCATGCTCTCACCACGCTCGGGGAAATTTTTTGAGCGTGGGGCGATCGTGATGAGCGTAGCTCTAGTGTGACGGGGCCTTTAACTACTTATGATATTGGGTCATTGACAATTTTTGATGGAATGTTATATTAGTTCATATATATGTCATGGTGAACACAGTCAGTGGTACATGTAGGTGTTGTATGAAAGTGACAAGCAGTTAGTTATAACAACATGAAAGCAAGTATATTTGTCCATGCAGGGGTATGCTGTGGTTACCATTGAGGCGAATGATCTGTGGAATGGCCGCATTGGCTTTGCGGCCAGCTCTAACAAGACACTACTAGACGAGGATGGAGCAGGAGTAGTAACTCTCAACCTAACGCGATACAATGCCTTCTTTGGCAGAGCGACGGTATGCTTTGCACTAGGGGAGAAATTACTTTTTTTTCACGGGAGCTCTTTTTCAAAAGTGTGCGGAAAAAATAGCTCTCGTCAAAAATATTACGGGGGCTATTTTGAGCCTCACGGGAGCGATTTCGGAGGTTTGAAGAGCGAATCGCTCATCGCTCCCGTGTATTTTTTACCCTGCTTTGCACCTTGAGGATAGTTAATACATCTATGAAGCAAGACTAAATGTCGTCATAGAGGCACTGCATATAATTTAGAAATGGTTAATTGTGATCGCACTCTGCTGCTTATATAACTTGCATGTAGTGTATATGGCTTAGCTGGGATTGGTCGTGATTTGTATACTAAGGCACTCAAGATTTAGATGCAATAACTTACATGTCATGGCGGTTTCGATCATTTTATGCACGTAATCTCTTTTTTTACAAAATTGCGAACTAAATGGTAATAATGCATGATTTCGATGTAGTCTCCCTTGTAATCTGGGTAATTCATAATAGCGGATCGTTTAGCTTTATGCCCCTTGTCGCGTTTAGGTGAACTGGAGAGCAAGTTACGGTGTTGAGCAAGACATCGTGCATGACAGCAGGTTGAGTGGTGAACTACTGAGTACAGCAGGGCAGGCTGTGTGTGAACCTGGGCAACAGACCTGCTCCTTCACTATCGGCACTAAACAGGACAAGGTAACGTGTCTTAGGCAGGGCCGTAGCCTGCAGGGGGCAAGGGGGGCAGCTGCCCCCCTAGATTTTGGAGCAAAATTAACAAAATAAATTGTTCTACTAAAAGAGAATTGTCGTAGTCAGAATGAAGGCTGTACATGTTCTAAAAAGTGCGTCAAATACTATCTCCTGCGATCTACGTTTTCAAAATTTTCTGGGGTATGCCTACCCCTTCCTTGAAATCCTGGATCCGCCACTGCCCCCCCCCCCTAGGAATTTGCTCAGCCTACGGCCGTTGTCTGTGGGCTTCGAATCGTCACTTGTGGTGCTATTACCATGGGCCTACTCATGTAACTTCACGAGACGGGTTTGAGTGATCCTAAATTCCTTGTTCTTTTCATATGTGTGTCAACATAAAGTCACTTAGAAATGACAGACTTTAGGAAGAGTGGTGCTTTAAAAACAGTACCATTTTTGTTCTGCTGAAATGCAATGTTTCATATAATTTCGTGCTGCATGTTAATAAATAAATATTTCTAATTAATTATAATTTAATTATGTATTACTCTATTAAATATGCCCCTACATGGTTATATCTTGATCTATACTATAGTTTCCACTGTCCACAGAACATAAACATAAGAAAACACTAAACATTTCCTCATTGTTTTGATCTGGCAATAGAAACCGGAGAAGGCTTGGTGGTTCTTGGTCGTGCTTGATGCAGTAGGAGAGGGAGCGGAGTTGGATCGGCAGAGGCAATATGCAAACATCACCGTCATGGAGAACGACTACCCATTCGGCCTTGTACAGTTCAACGCAGTCTCACGGTAATACCTCTCTCGAAATATCGGTGGCTTGTGATGCCATTAGATAAACTTCTGGAGAACACCTCAAGCAAAAATCGATGGCTCTGATCACAATGAAATTGATATGGCACAGTTAAATGTACTAATAAATTCAACAATTCATATTATCTATATAACTAACCCGACCCCCACCTTATTCACCCCTCCCGCTCCCACTCACTGGCATGCACTCACACAACTTGCAAACAATGCATGCTACCATAAATCATGAGAAGGAAGATGTCGGGAGTAGCAGTAAAACATTTTTTGCTGCCTCAACAACACATGGCATGTTGGCCTGACATTTTGGCGCGTGATGCTTGAACGCTGTGTGTGCGTGGCATGTTGGCCTGACATTTCCGCGCGTGATGTTTGAACGCTGTGTGTGCGTGGCATGTTGGCCTGACATTTTGGCGCGTGATGCTTGAACGCTGTGTGTGCGTGGCATGTTGGCCTGACATTTTGGCGCGTGATGTTTGAACGCTGTGTGTGCGCGGCAGGTTTGTGACGGTGAGTGACGACGTGCGGCGGGTGACGCTTGGCGTGGAGCGCACGCACGGTGACGAGCGAGGCTTCCAGGTCGGCTACACGACGCAGCGCACCTACGACGTGCAGCACGTCGCCGGCGTCAGCGTCTACCCCGCGCTGTCGGGAGCAGACTTCACCGCCGCTTCAGGCGTTCTCACCTTTGCTCCGGGAGAGCAGCTGATATCGTTTCCGATCTACCTGACTCCGGAGCGCGCGTCCGCGAATCCGCTCCCGAAAATATTCCAGGCAAGTTGTTCGAGACAGTTAGTTGCTGTTTGCGCTGTTACGATTGCTCACTTACAGGCCATCATTAGCAGCTGATACACATCGGTAATTGCCTTCCTTGCTAATTGTACCATTTTTTGTACCATATTTTCCTATATATTTTTCTAGGGATGTCACGTAGGTACGTTATTTTATGCATTTACCTTTGTCCGTTCATGGTAACCGAGAAATAGTTCCAAAAGTACTTATGCTAAATTTTTGAGGCATGTGTGATAAACATTTGCAGGTGCGGCTTACGAATCCAACAGACGGAGCAGAGCTAAATAAGATCTATGCTGTCGCTAACATCACGATCGTGGGTGGCGCTGAGAATAGCCGACTGTGGGCGATACGCGCACAGATGGCGGGAAATCTCGGCGACGATCTAATCACAAGGCACGTAGCGTTTTTTTTGCGTGCAAAAATCGCATTTTGTAGTTCATGGCTTGTGCACCAGGGAAAAAATAACTTTTTTTCACGGGAGCTTTTTTCAAGTCTGTGGGAAAAATAGCTCTCCACAAAAATTTTACGGGAGCTATTTTGAGCCTTACGGGAGCGATTTCGGAGGTTTGTAGAGCGAATCGCTCATCGCTCCCGTGTATTTTTTACCCTGTCGTGCACGCCATTTGCCTATTAGGTACTGCTGGGATGTTGTGTATGGAGCACTACTTCCAGATGTAGTGTATATCACATCTAAGAACATTTTCTAATTGTGATTACGATTGTGACTTAAATTTGATTTGCAACTCTTTTTGTGTTACTGCTTCCTCGCAAGAGGATAGGCCAGCCTGGTCGCACCTTAGCTATGATGCGGGCATCACAGCCACTGGGAGAGCAGATTACAAAAAAAATAAATTTTTTGTTTTTGACAAGTTGTAATGTGGTTACAGGCTATTAGATGAAGTTGGTGTAGAACTGCAGAGAACGTTGCCAAGCACTGGTCTCTCACTCGTAGAGGACATAATCGAGTCTGTGCTCACGGAGGGGCTTGACAGACCGTAAGTCGCTCAATGCCGGCTGTAATAAATACACAGAATACCTTTACCTTTGCAATGTAGATTAACCTTGCACTTAGTATTATTATTATATCTTTATTGCATGCAATTCAAATACAAATACATGTAGTGAACCTTGCGTACTCCCTTAGTTACGTTCGACTGTATATCCCAAATAAACAATTTGATAACTGCTTCCACCATTGGAAGCATAAATTAACCTTAATTTAAAACTAACAGTTTTTTTTCTGTTAAACTCGTTTATGAACATTGTGCGGGTCAGACGACTCCTGTGCGTCATGCCCTAACAGGCCTTGCACAGTATTCTTATAGACATAGACATCCTTCAACCTGAGATATTTATCTTGTTATGTTTCCCCATCTCCCAGACTTCCGTTCGGTGCGAGGAGGAACCTGTTTAATATCTTCTGCCTGCTCATGGATCCAACACGACATGACACGAGAGGTCACTACGAGCTAGCGGCACTCTACGAGAAATTTGCTTACACAATGCTTACGGGGCAAAACTGTGATGGCGTATGGAAGCAGTTGTAAGTTTCTGGTTTTATTATCAAATAAGATTAAGATAAATTTGATTAGTAGGTTACCTCTGCAATGCATTTTTAGCTTACCTTGATATCGTCAAGATGAGCTATTGCCATGGGGTGTCATCCGTCGTACGTCCTTATACGTCCGTCCGTTCGTCTGTCTGTTCGTCAACATTTGGCTACGGTCAA
>NW_014577188.1:334318-342587 GCF_000485595.1 Priapulus caudatus | reverse complement strand
AGTAATTTGACTGGAATATTTTATTGCTTTTATTTGCGCGATATTCGAAAATCAAAATGGCGATCATTTAGGCGTAGCGCTATCTCTCGCTCAGATTTTAGAATTTCAGATCTGAAATATTAATTTTTGCATCAAAACTAACCCTGAAACAAAACAGAAATTTCTATTAGTATAAAACGGGGAATAAGGACATTTGATCACATTTTGGTCCGTCATAAATGATATCCCGAAACACTTACCAAATTTTAAATATCATCTCCCTCTTCTAACACACCCAATGTGAGCTATAGTGTCATTGACTATAGCTATAGACCATAATGCTAGCTATAGGATGTTGGCGAATTAGGGATGTGAGGTTTGCAGCAGTATAGACTTTGCAAAACTAACACTAAACTTTTGTTTTCTAAGCGGAATGGAAAAGCATAGTTGAATAGAGAACAGGGATTTGACACATCTTCTAATCTTGATTATGACACGGTTACCATATGACTCTGAAATTTGTTTGCTAGCCATATGTGCATCATTTGCAGGTCTGTGTATACCGATTGCCCACACACTCGAATAACTGCCTACCGGCAGCTGTCTCAGAACATTCCTGGACATACATTCACTGCCACAAATGGAGACTCGCTGAGGCTTCCAGAGGACTATCAGTACAGTACAGACACCTCTGTCTGCAAGGACCTACACTTTATAGAGTACAGCAGTCAGCAGTGGTTCCCGATAGAGCGGGATGTAAAACCAATCGTTGACAGCAGAATCTTATCAGTGGGAATTAGAGACGAACCTTCAAGATATGTATCATCACCAGTGTTGTATACAATATACACAAATGCTGGACTTGATGGCAGGTAAAGCTTTGTTAAGATTCATTGTCAATAATGTGATCTCATGCACATACATTTGTTTGTTGTTGTTTTTTACTGCTGAATATAACTTATGTTTAAGATTTAAAAGCCTTTCTCGCTGTATTGCATAAAGTAGGATCTTCAAATTTAATACAAGATTAAACCATGTCTGAGTAAACCACTTAAAGTGAAATTATTACGCTCAATTCCTCAAGTCTGCTTGCCCCAGACTTTTTCACAATCACTTGAATCGCTTCTAACCAAAACCAAACATGTTAACCTTGTATCGTTTTCCGACGTATCTAACTTTTCCATTCTTGCAGGTGTGTGTACTTCAGTGAGAGCGCAGTAAGGTGGACTGGTTCAGAATCCGGAGGGCTATGCGAAGTCATTGAAAGTAACTCTCGGCATGTTCAGTGTGCATGCAGGTAAGAGACGACAATGCTTCAATACTGCATCATATCAATGCATCTGCAACTCAAAAATGAGAATGAATTTTCTCACCATATTCGTTTGATGAAAGCATAGACTCTGTGTAAGGAGAATTTATATTAATGCCTTGCCAAACTATTGAGGTGAACGAAATCCATAGGTGATGCGATTTAACATTCATTAACTTGATTTGTTTGACTCTCAATCATCAACTCGATATCAAAGTGAGGGCCTCGTTAAAGTTCAAGATGCAGTGAGCCGATACGTTCATGCTTTAATATCATCCTTACGTAAAGGCTGTGTGTGGTTAAATAATGTTGGTGATAACTACTTCTTCTGTACATTTTCTCAGGCATTTATCCAGTTATGGTGTGCTGCCAAGTGGGGAAGCCACCACCAGCGTGCCAGTGCCAGCAGCAGAGCCGCAGCCTCGATATGGAGCCATGTTTAACATCTGGTTCTTTGTCTCCTGCTTTGTTGCCATGGTGAGAAGCGTTATCCCATGTGTGATGATGTCCTCACGATTTTGAAGAAATTTACTACGAATTCCTTAACCTCGATAGTCTGAATATAGTCTTATTTGGTATATGGTATATTTTGACGTTGACAGTGTTTGTTATTGTGCTTTTCGGTTTCTAAACTGGATTTCTTGCTTACAGCTTGGCCTATTCTCGGCAATCTTCGCCCACCATGTCTGCTCGATCTATTCAAGATTCACAGCCAGCCTCCTGATGCACATGTGCTTTGCCTGTCTTGCAACTGAGGTAGGCAACATGTTTTTTTTCACACTCGTGATTGTGGTGGTGGCAGAAGGGGAGTAGTGGCAGTAGCAGTAATGTTTTGATTTTATACAGTATACTCATGATATAGTATTGACACAACGTTTTCTTGCTTGATAGGTGGTTTACGTGATCAACGCTTACATGTCTGCGGACATCTTGGCTGACAAGGCAAACAATTCCTGCATCTCTATGGGAATATTTCTTCACTATTTCTTTGTTGCACAATTCACCTGGATGGTTGCACAGGTATTGCTGATTTTCAGCTAATTTATCTGCAGTTGAGAAGTAGCTTAAAGTGTAAACAGAATCACTAAAATCTGTGTTTCGAGAGTTAACTGTTAATAACTAATGTGTAAATATACGCAATATGCATCTATACTGCTGCATGAGTGTATAATGTGTACCACGTACGAACTGTTACATATATTACTTTAGGCTTTCAACTTATGGAAAACACTTGTGATGAACGACGAACACACTGAACGCAAGTACGTGCTGTTCTTCCTGATTGGATGGGGAACACCTGCTGTCATTGTCGCGATCTTCTACGCAGTAGCCTTCAACCTGTATCGATACGTGTTCTCCATGGACCCAACCTACATATATGGCGACGTACACCAAAATCATAATATGTATGTTGGTGACACTGACAAACCATATCGGAATTTCTAACTGTGAATCGAAGAAACAACAAAAATAGAAGTTATTACGTACATATGTTCATATTACTTCATGAGTGTTGATAAGTTATCATAGCAACTGTGAAATTCCCTACTTTGTTATATAAGAGAAAACGCCATGCTGACCTATTTGCAACCGTTTTGTTGTTTACAGGATTGGTTGAGTGCGTATTTAGTATGCATGTTATTATATGTAATCTAACTGATGCCTACGTTTTTACCTACAAAAGCCCGACACTAACATCAAAGGCATATTGAGTGTGGGAACTATTGTTGGTTATGTATATTAGGTGTTAGTAACTCGTAAATTTCGTAATCATATTCGGGTGCTTGTTGTTACAGATGCTTCATAATGAATGTGTACTCGGCTCTGGCTAGTGTGATAGCACCGTGGCTGCTGCTCCTTGTATACGTTGTTGCCGTGTTTGTGCAAGCCTATCAGGTGTTGCCTCAGTGGCACAGCTACGATGATATCTACAGAGGCCGCTACAACTATCACGGTAACTAATGCAGAACGTTTTGGCACTTTTGTCTAGGAAATGTGTTGTTAAAACACTCGCGAGGATAATAGCTCTAAGTGATTATTTTGGCATTTATATTTATCAAAATTTATATATCATAAATTTATATATATAATATATATATATATGATCAAGAGCGCACAAACGGTGTGACCGTTAATGATCACAGTTATGAGCAGTTATTTCTTCTTGGTGAAATACATAATATATATCACACATAAGGCAATTTTATCATAATTATTGTTTTTGTTGTAAGGTATAGAGGTTTTGTTATGTTAATGTTTTCCAAGAAATTACATATCTAGACATCGTTCTATTGGGCTTACTAAAGTACGTGTTTATCCTGACAGTTGCAATCATTGCTTTTGCAGAGGTACGCGCCATGCTGATATTCTGGGGCCTGATTGTGGTGACGTGGATCTGGGGGTCTCTGCATTTAGCCTATGGATACCTTTGGCTGCTTGTCCTCTTCTGTATTTTCAACATAGTTATGGTGAGTTCTACATTTTATCGTGTCATAAATTTACAGAATCACACAGCCACATACACACACATGCACAGCCACATACACGTATGCTGGAATGTATGCACACGCACACACACACGCACACGCACACGCACACGCACACGCACACGCACACGCACACACACGCACACGTATTCAGACATATTTGTTTATTTATAATTACAAACAAATATTTTACTAGTAATAATCTTTGTTACAGTAAAATTAAAGCATATATGAGATTATAATAATTATTGTAATAATATGAACTTGATCCTAATGGCATTGTACTCCAATGTTCGCTCCCTAATCGTTTTGGGGATTTCTATGCTGTGGTTCTCTCCAGTTGACCTGACAACATACATGGGGACCTGAATAGTATGTTACTAACAAGGCCCATCACTTTGAATTAACAGGGTGTGTATGCACTGGTCGTGTATGCAGCACTGCGGCACCCATGCCTACCATGCTTCAGACCAGTAAAAGAAGGTAGCTATGGTGTGGCATCGCACCCACCAACCATCTCTGCTAGTGTTAAACCACCACCAGTGCATGAGGTAAGAAGCTCGTATTACACTTTCTGTTCCTCGATGTCCTTGTTCTACAGCTATACTGCATAGATCCTGATTTTGTGAATGATTGTAATAATTGGGTGCCTATCACCTCTTGTGTAGGGCTCAGACATAGTATAACTGTTGAAAAACTATTCGTAGATATTAAATACTAAGCAGTATTCCTCATTGCTCTACTCTCAAGAGAATTAATGTTAAGAATAAGATACAAGCTATAGAATTTTACAGGTACCATGGGAAAGTGTCATGCAGCAGACGACACCAAAAAGTACAATGCAGGTCAAGCGCACTCCGGCGCCCCCAAACAACGTATTTATTCTCCCACCAAATATGAATGCAGAGGAGAACGAGACCTCGGACTTTGATGACCTCATTTTTGCGCTGAAGACCGGTGGTCAGTTTTTGCCGGAGAGGGCTGATACGTTGAAGAAGAACAGAATGGAGACACATGTGAAGCCGGACACACGTTCTGACATGTACGGTGGAGCGAGGCGGATACCGATCGCAGATACCCACCTGTAAACTGTGCTTGCCACTTTCGCTGTGTACTGTCGTTATGTGGACAACAGTATGTCCCAGCTTTGTCTGCTGACCACAGTGAGACTGTATCTCCCTTGTGGTTATAACATCATTTTGAATGTACGCATGCGTTTGTGTGCATGTAAACAAACTGTTAAGTCACTGCCTGACATAAATGTTGTACTGCCAGTTGTTTGTGATGCGCAACGACGTTGGTCGGTTCGGAAAATGTTATACCTTACCAACTGTGTTCAGTTGTTTCAACTGAATCTGTGCAGCCAGCCGTATTGTTGCGTTACTGGATTATTCATATACTTGTAATGCTTTCAGGGATCGTAACCAATTTAGGAGTATGGTGGTTACTTTTTTATAGTTTACAGATTTATTTCTCTGGTTTTGTCTTTGAGCGATTGATTGTGAGCGTGACGTGCAGTCCTTTTGTATTCCTCAAATGTATATTAGTACTCTAGTATTCATGTAATTAACTTGAGTACAGTTGTTGGGACAGGGTTGCACATGAAATGACGTCTACTTTTAAAGTTTATTCATGTCGTATTGCTCTTTAATCAACACGAGAGTTTCTATTGTGATCAAACATGGATACTGCTGTTGCTGTCGATACAGCACATACAAACTAGAGGTTCTGAAAGGTTAAATTAATCCACAGTCAGTTTTGGTATGTACGTGATCTCCGCTCTAAAAGGATACTGAACGGTCGTTTACAAATCTGCCAAATTAAGTATTAATTGTATTTTACTTATCACTATTATAGTTCAACTATTATCAACTATTCCTTTCATTACATATGTTTATTTCTAATTTTTTACATGTTATGTGATTTGGTTAAAAATCATCACTTGCTTAAAGAATTGCTAAATGTGTATGCATGGTAAATGTTTCATTGGTTGCAAAACCATAGAACAAGTTTTGTGCGATATTTACTTTCATATACATTTTGAAATTGTATCTCTACAAAGTCTTTTCGCGTTTTCAACATATTTCATCTGAGTTTCAACACGAGTATTGTTTATTAATTTTAATTTCTCATATATATCATAAATACATAGTTTAACATGTACTATGCATAGTAAAATTAGGCTTTCATTGTCGTAATGGTTTATTACATTTTCATCCAATATTACTTTGCCAGTCTTGGTTCTAGTCAATAATACTATTTATTAAGTTCTATATTATTACCATATTAAATGTATTTTATTGTTAATTTGCATTACAAGTCCGTAATGCTATGTGACATATGGATTTAATAGATAATCGTATACACATAATGATTTTGTCATAACGGGGATTTTGTCACGATGTACCAAAATATATATATATATGGGCGATAATTGTATCATAATTTATTATCGTATTTTGAAACTGCTTGTACTAAAAAAAATCAGTATTCCCAGATAACCACATTTCATATTGTACCGTTTTATGCTATTCCTTTTTAAAGGTTATATGATGATCATGATCACTCTTATTCATGAGTGCAAAGGAGCATTTTAATTTGTAGTATTATCTGGAATGCATGTGTACTTATGTACTTATATAGAAATATTGTGTTTATGTGTATTCTCGAGGAAACATTACGTGGATAACTTTCAATAAAATCCGTCCCGAGTTAAGATAATCGTTAACTGCTTACACGTTTAAGGCATGCAGCAGTTACTGCCAGGATGCGCTGTTTTAACATAGATATATATTTGTGTGTGTGTCTGTGTGTGTGTCTGTCTGTTTGATTCAAGCACAGTAATACATGTGATTGACATGAAAATATCTGCACACCAGAAAATGGTTAGAATAGTCATATAGGCTACATGCGTTATACTCACAGTTGTGGTAAAGTATAGTGTAAAGACTGTGTGCTTTTTAAATTGTAGCGTAAAAAGCCGTGAAATATCCGTGTTTAAAACATGCTGGTCTTTTCTATTTTGTTACTTTTCATGGTCGAATAACACCAACCAAGTCCAGGAATGAGGTGCAGTGTCTTTGGTTGGGTAGATATAAATAGCCAAGTCCCTAAGGAGGAACATCGTAGATTTTTATGGCTCCTTGCAGTGGGGACCTTACATGCAAGGCCTGCTTCCGATTTTTGAAATGAGGTCTACGGATACAATTTTCTCATATAAATCTATGATAGGATAACCCCTGTTCATTTTAAATTCATAACTTTTGCAAAATATTATTCTTCTCTGGAAATATTGCGCATGCGCGAGCACCGTTTCAGGCGTGCAGTACGGCCTAAATAAAAGTACGTAATACAGCTTGCTGAGGGAGAGAGGGGTCGGAGACTGACGGAGGGTGGCAGGAAAGACAGCCGAGGGGCGGTGGAAGAAGAAGGAGGCTGAGCGTGCGACAAGGAAGACGAGGGAAAGGGCGGGTGGGAATGAAGTAGGAGTTTTGCACCCTACAGGCTAGGACGCTCTCCTAATTATAAACACAGGTCTACGGATATGAATTTATTACAGAAACCTTTGTTGAGATACCCCATGACCATACTAAATGCATTTTCATCACAAAATATAGCTCTTCTGGTGAGATATTGCGCATGCGCTAAAACTGTAACGTAGCCAGGTTATGTAGGCCCTACTGACTCAGTCTGACTGGTATATGCAGTGGGGACCGTACATGCAAGGTCTGCTTCCTATTTCTGAAGTGAGGTCTACTGATAAAATTTTCTCATATAAATCTATGAAAGAATAACCCCTCTTCATTTTAAATTTATAATTTTTGCAAAATATTCTTCTCGGGAGATATTGCGCATGCGCGAGCGCCGTTTCGGTCGTGCAGTGCGCCCTAAATAAAAGTACGCAAAGGGCCGGACACACTAGGCGATTAAATCGGGCGACAAAATCGCCGTGAAATCGCCTAGTGTGTCCACTCAATCTCCACCGATTTCGTCCGATTAGACCGGGAGCACAGGGGGGTCAGCCTAGCTGGAAAGGAAACCAATTTTCATGCATATAGCAATAATTCGTTTACATACCTATGTAAGGAAATGTAAGTCTGGCGGGCAGCCGCTGGTGGGTGTGGTCAGTGGGGTCATTTGAAAGGCACCCCAAAATTGAGCTAGATTAGCTGGAGAGGAAACGCCATGAAACCTATCGGAAAATGTTCGGCATGGTCCCAGGTATCAGGAATAGACACTGCCAGAATTTTTTAGTGGCGGGTGTATCCGCCAGACGCCCCCAACTGCCCCCACCCCCAAAATTGAGCTAGATTAGCTGGAGAGGAAACCCCATGAAACCTATTGGAAAATGTTACCATGGTCCCAGGTATCAGGAATGGACACTGCCAGAATAATTCAGTGGTGGGTGTATCCGCCAGACGCCCTCAACTGCCCCACCCCCAAAATTGAGCTAGATTAGCTGGAGAGAAAACCCCATGAAACCTATTGGAAAATG